>NC_047159.1:1946606-2070436 GCF_009819705.1 Hippoglossus hippoglossus | reverse complement strand
CTTGGAGAAGCTAGTATCAAAACCATTCATGGATTGGAGAAACCTACTGAAAGCAATTATGTTGCAGTAGTTTCACCAAAAGATGAAGAGAACACTGTTGGTACCAAGTCACCAGAAATAGTGACATCTCAAGCTGTGGAGTCTCCAAAAGGTCCGTCATTGGGACCTGCTAGTCCTCTACCACATCAACAGCCCAGGCCAGGCATGGTCAGGCCATCTGGTCCACCAGGACAAAGAATGGGAGGTCCACGAATGGGAGGTCCACGAATGGGAGGTCCACGAATGGGTGGACCAAGAATGCCAGGACCAAGACATCCAGGACCACAGAAGCCCCCCGAAAGTGCCCCATTGTCTGGCTTTATGTCTATGTTTTCCACTCCAAATGCCCCAAGTAAACCATCAGCTGTTGGTGGATTTTTTTCTAGTTCCCCTGGTTCGTTTTTTGGATCATCGCCTGCTCCTAAACAGCCACAACAAAAACAACAACAACAGCAGCAGCAGCAGCAGAAAAGCTTTTTTGGCCTCCCAAGTAGCATTGGCACAGAATCCCTTACCAGTGACCTCTTAGGTATATTCAAAGGCTCTGAGGCAACTAAATCTGAGGAACAACAACAGTCTGGCTCAGATGCTAAACAAGGGGACACTTCTGCAAATGTTACAGTCTCTGAGAGCACTGAAAAGACTGATGCAGAGAGAACACCTCTACCTGGAGATGTGCATGTGAAAAGCACTGAGGAAACTGAGGTTCCTGAAAAAGGTTTAGTGGAAGAGGCAGAAGGAACAGACAAAACAGAGGAAGAAGAAAGTTCTTTGACAGAATCCAACATGAAAACTGATCTCCCTGAGAAAAAAGCTGAGGATGATGAGTCTTCTGAGCATTTGAGGTCTCCAGGTTCTGCAGTGCCTGACAAAGCTGAACCCCCCCCAGCCCCTGAAAGCAAAGGCATGTTTGAATTACCGGGTCTGTCTGCCTCCAAATTCGGTTTTATGTCTGTAGCTGCTGAAGGTACATCATCTATTGGATCACTTTTCTCCACCACTCCATCTCCTGCCACAGGTACAAAGGCACCACAGCCACAACAGACAGAAGGTGGCCTCTTCTCTGGTTTTAAAAACCTTTCAGCTGGCATTTTCCAGGATGAAAAGCCGACTGGAAAGGAAGAAACATCATCTGCTTCATCTATGTTTGGTATGAAACTTGGCTCAATGTTTGGGAGCTCTGACCCTCCTAAACCCGAATCCCCCACTCCGGTGATCACAGCCCAACCTCAGTCTCAAAGTCAAAAACCTACAGAGGAAGATGGCGATCCAGAATCTGAGAAACTTTCCCAAGGTTCGGAAGAAACAGGAAGTGCAGATGCCAGTGATACAGAAGGACCAACGGAAACTTCAAAAACCGGAAGCTCTGACACGTTGGCACAGTCGCAGTCTGGCCTCCCCTCAGATTCTGTAGCAGAAGGTTTGGATAAACCCCAGTTAAAGATCACGACATGTGAGGTTGATAAGATTGAAGTTGACACACAAGACACCATGCATGCAGATTTGGACTCTGAGCAGCCGAAGGACCTGTTGACAAAGGAAGCTGCAAGAAGGCCAGTGGAATTTGTACAATAGATGGAAGTGTTGATTTCCCCCGCACCTTCCCTGTTCTTCTTTCCCCATTTACATTGTGACCACAGTTGATGTCTGTAGTTCTGTAGTCGTTGTAGTTTCCTTTTCCCATCCTACAAATTAACCTTAGCATATAATAATATAATAAACTTGCACACAACTGTAAATACAAAGCAGTCTGTGAAAGTCGGATGTTTTAAGATTATAAGCTTCGTGATCGGGGCTGTAGTGAAAAGAAATGATCACAAGTTGCATTTAATGGGTAAATGCAGAAGAGCTTTTCTGTACATACGGTAGCTAAGTAATAGTTTCCCTGACAGTGATGGAAGTGCAGTGCACAAAGAAACCAGTAATGTTTATTTATTAGCTTTTCTCTTGTGAGGCCTGTATAAAGCCCCCCCCCCCCTCTCTGTCCCCTGCAGTTCTCTGAATTATTCTCCGAGCCTCGGCCAATTTGTTTAACATAAATCAAACGCTGATAGATTTATGATGGCGTGGCGCTGCACACCACAGCGGCCGGCTGGACGCTGGAATAAAAGCAGCAGTGAGAAGTAATTTGGCCGACACCCAAGAAGACGTAAATCTTGCCGGTTACAGCACAGAGCCACTTTCCTCGTTAGCAGCCTCGGTCTCCAGCAGGTCTCTCCAGTTCAGTCGGCCACTTAGGATTCTTATCAGCCAGGTTAAGTGTATCCTTGATGCTCTGATCTTTTAGTTTCAGTCTTATCAAGAGCTTGAATACATTTGAATGCATATGTTAGTCACACCTATAAATGCACTGTATTAGAAGGTGTGTCAATGTGTTTTTTGTCATTATTCTGCACCTTCAACTTGCATCTTGACCACAAATCTGTAGGAAGTCTATGGATCTCCTAGTTCTGAAGTCAGTCCTCTTTTAACATGATTGTTAGAGAAACCGACATCCAGCTTCATTCAACTCACGTTTTCCTTTCCTTCCTTTGTGTCGACTTCCCTTTTTAGTCCGAAGTTCCCTTTAACCCATAGTTTTACACCCAATTCCAGATTTTGGATTGAATTGAACAGTTTCAACCCCATTATTCTAAATAACAACCTGATTCCCCCACAGCCCACCGGACAGCAGTCGGTTCGATTCCTCAGGGAACCTCAGTCCGGTCAGCTCCCAGCTCAGCTCTGAACCCGAGGAACGCCAGTACCCAGAGTCCTGCCACCCCAGAGGCCCTCATCCCCCCCTCCACAGCCAGCCGTCGACCTGGGACGAGGAGGAGGAGGAAGAGGAGGAGGATGAGAAAGAGCTGCGTCCGATCCCAGAGCCTGGGTCCAACAAAGATTTAAAGGACTCTGCCGTCGTTCTGCCAAAACCGATCCTGGACAACCATGACAACAAGACTCAGACTAAAATCAGGTATGTTAAAAACATCAGAGTTTTTGTGTTGAAGAGGAAACACCTGGAAAATAGCAAATAGACGATTTCAATCTTCTTCCAGACATGAAAATATTGTTAATGCAGGTTTCAGGGAATCGATTGAATTTTGATATGGATTGATGTTGCCCATCTTCTTTCAGCCTATTGATCATCTCTCTGCTTAATGTTTGACAGTTTCTTTGAAGACGGTCCTCCACCCTGCTCCCCGTCCAAAGTCCGCTGGCTGAAAGCATACAACAAAGTGAGAGCACAGCTGCTCGAGGTAGGAAGAGTCGCTCACTGCCCACTCTGACTACACACACACACACACACACACACACACACACACACACACACTGCATATACCAATAAAGCCTCTACACAAGTCTGTGCACTCACAAGAGAATCAACCCAAATCCCATTCACAGATTTCAGATGTTCTCCCTTTACTCTCTTATGTAAAGACACTCTCTCTCTCTCTCCTTTCCTCTGGGTTGGTTGAGTTTCCAGCCATGTTACAGCAATTTGCACCGATTTCGTGCTCCTTGGGGATTCCTGCTTTGATCTGGGACACCCCTCTTTCAGCTTTGGGTTCCCTCAGATCTGGTTATCACTCCGCTGAGTTCTAAGATGTGTCACGGCGAGTTAAACCCTTCCCTCAGTTTAAAGAACCAAGCACCTGCAGGCGGTTTACAGTTGACTGTGGTGTTTGGGGTCTTTTACAGCTATATGTGGCTTTTCTGCTGGTTTTCTTCTTCTTTGATACTGGGGCCTCTGTGTATAAATGTGTGTGTTACATTTGCACTTGACATCACACAGAATGAAGGAATAATGAGGCTGCAGGTCTGAGGGGAGAAGGAAAGAGGGCACATCATGTTGAAGTGCCTTGTTTGTGGGGTAGCAGGATTAAACAGGGATTTCTAACACTGGCCTAATTGAGCTGAATAAGCTGCTACATGTGTTCGCAAATGCTAATGTCAGAATGTTGTTCTAATTTATGTTTTGTATCACAAAGTCTGACGACATCTTCAGATTTAGTTTTGCAGAACATAGACGGTGCGTTGATTTGTTGCTGCAGCATGAAGTTTGACTCTTAGGTCAGAAAGCACGTGGTTGAGATGAAGAAGATCAAGGACATTAAGAGGAACCAGGGGATAAAACCTTGGATATGAATCTGGGCAAATGTTTTTATCACTTTTGTCACAGTCTAACCTGAACTAAAGTTTCCATCTTTGTTTGTTTGTCCGACCTTTAGCCGGATTTCTCAAAAGCTACTGAACCGTAAATGGTTGAGTCTCTTCACCTCTGAAGCCTTTCTTTTGAAATTCACCATCATTTCTGTTTTTATTTAAAATTATAATATGAAATCTTGAGATGGGCTTTTGAATATCTCATCGTTTCAGAATCAAACTGAAGCACTGAGACGATTCTAACCTCAGAGTGGCTGGTGTTTGTGACATTTGAGTAAAGCCACAAGCTTGAATCCTTTGGCCCTCAGATTAATGAGGGAGACAAGTGGCTGCATGGCCCTGTGTTGATAATCATCCACCCTGCTGAAGTGTCCTTGAGCAAGACACTGAATCCCTGTTGTTCACCCACCCGGGGCTCAGGGAAATGACAGCGTCTCCAATAAAGCTTTAAATTATTTATGACTCAGCTGCTGAGCACGACAATTTCTGCTTAAACAATAAGTCTGGTGGGCTGTCAATCATGACTGTCGTCCCTCTGTCCAAACGACTCAGAAGACAAATGGCTGCTGTGCGATGAGGCGGCGTCGGAGAGTTCGAGTCCTGAGGCACCTGTTGGAGTTAGAACACAGACTAATCAATAACAGGAGGGGAGTTGTGTTTGTTGTACAGATGTTTTGTGAATGTAAAAGTTCCGCAAAGTTAAAAAAGTCCAAAGTCTGTAGTGAAGGGAGTGGAAGTGGCTGACCAATCACAACAGTGAGTGGACCAGCTGGCCAATCAGAGCAGACTTGGCTTCAGGAAGGGGGGGGTCTTAAAGAGACAGGAGCTGAAACCAAGTGTTTCCACCGGTGGGTCACTGCAGCAAATCATATTCCTAAAGTGATACTGCAATAAACCCAACTTTATTTTAAACACAAACCAAAGTCACTGCAATTTCCTTTTTTAAAATTCATTGACCTTTTAATAAGAGATAAAGACTTTAGATTAATACTAATTTAAAGTCTCTATCGCTGATTGTGTCTCATAATATATTTAACATGACCCATGATACATCTTTCTTTCTGTCTCTTACTCTGATCACTGTCAGTCTTTCAGTTGAAACTTTTTTCACTGTCTGAAAAGGTACATTTTTATATATTTTATATTTCTTTGCCGAAAACTCTCCAGAGATGACTTTTCATCGAACATGAAAAATTCAGCACGAGGAATAATGAGTTTTCCTTTCCTCAATTTGTCGGCATCAATCACCACAAGGTTGGGTGGTGTTCGTGGCCTTGTTTTAAAACGACATACAGTAAAACATTTATCAACACAGCAGTCAGAGCTCCTGACATCTGGAAGGAGGAGGAGGAATCCACCGGTCAGCAGTTATCCCCAGAAAGACCAAAATAGTCTTTTTGTCTCTGTAGCGAGCGTCGTACCATGGCAACGATGTCACATTTCTATGGAAACACAACCTTACATTTTTGTGTGATTAAGGTGCCATCGCTGTAGCTGCTGGAAGGTGTGTGTGCGTGTGTGTGTGTGTGTGTGTTTGTGTGTGTGTGTCTGCACTGGAGTAGAACATGTACACAACATATTTAATGGCTGTTGTAAATAATATTCAGCTTTAAGCTTTTGTCAGCTCCGTGTTTACAAACCACACTGGAATACAAAATGTCAAATTATTGTCCTGACATTTGACCGTTTGTTATTCTGCTGCTTCTGCTTTGTCATCTGTTAGTTGGAAAAAACATTTCATTCTGATCCAAGTCTCATTGTTCATCACGCTGCACAGATTTCTTTATGATCATCTGATTTCCTGATTGTTTTAATGATTGGGAAATAATATCCATCCATTAATTTGTGCAGGGGTCACTAATGGGAGATCACAGTCCAGGTCCAGAACCAGACGCTGTTCCATCCAGACTCTGACGTAAAACTGATAAATCCTTCAGAATTGTCACTGAACTGATTTCAATCGGCTTAATTGAATTTGGTTTGAGATTTATTCTCGTGTTTAACATGTGAATCTGTGACACTGAGATTTAAACACATTTTACCTCTGAGAGAAAAGCAGCTTGTTCCTTTGATGACTTGTATTCACAGATGTGGTCGGGGACACGTTTCCTGTTTTAAATTGAAATGTGTGGTGTGGGAGGAAGGAATTAAAATGTGGCTCTGCAGACAAATAGAGACGTCGTTGGAAGGTGCTGATATGAGAGATATTACATTGTGTATCGTGGAAGTCAATGACAGACAACTCACTTTTAAAAATTTTATTATGAGCAAATTGTTGTGTACAACTCATCCTTTGTCCTTGGAGATGCTTCCCAGTGTCAGCACACACATTCATATTCACGGTGCAAACCAATGAGATGAGCTCGCTGCACGGAGCGGCAGAGGACAGGAGGGGCGGCCAGAGAGGATTGTGGGAAGGGAAATGCGAGGAGGAGAGGACGAGAGGAGGAGGAGACAATGTTCTCAACTCCTGAGGTTACAGTCACAACACAGACTCAACCTGAGGATCTGAAGTTTAACACCTCAACACACACAAAAGTTCTGGTTCCTATGAGCAATGTGTCACACAGGGGACATCATATTCAGATTGGATTTATTAATAACTGATTAAAATCACAATTTCACAGTTTCTATCATTGCTCTATGTTAACCTTCATGGACACAGTGAACATGTGCAGATCACATTGTTTCAGTGTCTCCAAATTAAAACATCCTCACCTGCTTGTGTCACTTAGAAAAAAAACCTTTCAACTGAGCGTCATCGGTTGAAATCTTTATTGATTTTAAACCTGAGTAGAAACTCTTAACACATTTTCAGACAAAGTGCAAATAACATCTCATACCACGTTCGTATATCTGGAGAATTGTTCAAGGTCCATCTGCCTGAGTTCATTCCCTGTATTTTTTATTTTATGAGATAAGATGTTTTGCAACATTTTCCTTGATTGGGACTTATTCATGGATCTTGTTGAAAAGAATCAGGTACGTTTAGGGGACTGGGATCTTTGATGTTAGGTCTTGGCGAAGGTAATTTTAATGTCTCCAACCTCTGTCTAGTTTCATATTTCCACTTTCCAGCTCCCGTTATTTTCTGTTGTATCTTTCTCTCTCTCACACATTGTGTATTTACTAGTTCCTTCACGTGGAGTTTGCTTTACCCTCTGGATTTTGTTTTGTTTTTGACACTGTCGTTCCTGGTGTTGACCTGAATCTGATCATCAAAAGATATTAAAACCCAAAGCTGGATATAAATACATAAAAACAACGAATTGATTAAAACAAAAGAGATTTCATAATAATCTGTAGAGTTATGTGCGTTGCTCCGTTGAATATCCTGGAAATGTCAGAGTTTGAAAAGGCCTTAGACGGGCTTCTGTTGGGAAAATTCAGTTTTCATTTGATGTTTTAAAACCTTTTGTTGTCTCCTCCTGCGAGTGAGAACAAACCCGACCTTGATCTTATCATGAAGGTCTGTGACAGAAGACTCCAAAACACACTCGTCTCCCTCCCAGTTCTCACAATTAAACCATCTCATCGTACCTGTGGAGGAGAAACAAACAGCTCTGAGTCACATTCGGCCGTAAGCACAACATAAGAGACGTCCCATGCGTCTACAGGGAGAAGAACAAAGAGACATGTGAAGGGAAAACACAGGAGAGTGGATGGGTGGAGCAGAATGATAACTCATCATCGACAGAGGGGACATGCAGAGGTAATTGGATACGGTGGGAACGCAGTGCACCGCCTCCCAGCCGCTTGTCCACAGGTCCAGATGAAGACGCTGCAGAGAGACGAGTGCAGAGAAGACTCAGGAAAAGAGAAAGTGTGAAATAGTTGTTTCAAATGTCAAATATTTTACAATGTAGGCAAAGTTTAAAGGAAATATATGATGCTTTGTCCAGTATTTTTATTATATAGGGTTGTAACTTAGCCAGGTGAAGTAGAGGCAGACATTTCCTTCACGTATTGGAAGCCGTTGACCAATCAGAGCAGACTGGGCTTCATCAGGAGGGGGGTCTTAAAGAGACAGGAGCTAAAACGTTGTTTCAGACAGAGGCTGAAAAGAGGAGCTGCAGCGATGGACGGTCTGAGGAGAGTGAAGTTTTCTAAACATTTTGCACATTTTGCAGTAGCCTACTAATTCTACTGAAAGATTACGAGTGCAGAGCCTGTTTTATATTTAGAATGGGATGTTTGTTCGGCCTGTGCTGATGCTGGTTGCAGGTTTATTTCTGAAAGTCCAAATTCAACACTGCATCTCCTTGGACCTTTATATGTGAGACACAGACGGACAGACTTATCAGATCAAACTGTATTATCGCTGCACTTGAGTGTCTGTTGCCGTTTCACAGCAGGAAAATAAAAACCTGTCTCCGAGCCAAAATGAGCAGATTAATCACAGAGAGAGTTTATGACTTGATGAATATTCTGTGACGGTGACGCCACTGATCCACAAACACAACAAGTCTCACAGCTTCAGTGCTTCCTGATCAACCGAGGCTGCGACTGCTGAGAACTTCTTATCTCAGCCGCTCGGATGTGAAATGTTGGATTTCAAAACATCAACAATGAGTTTTTTTTTGAGCGAGCGTTTAAACCTGAGTGAACAAAGCAGCCTCCATCAATATATTCAGTGCATGAAACAGGTTTTCTACCTTTTCCTCATCTTTTCATTTATTTTTCTCTTCCTTTATCCTCTTGTTGTTTCCTTCTTTTGTTTTACCTCAATAAATGAACCGTTGGTGAAAAGCAATTTTTAAAATATACATTTATCATATTCTTGTTTATAAATATTGTGGAGATAGAATTTCAATTGCACTTTATCATTCTTTTAGTAGGGTCTAGAAATCAATTTATCATTTAATGAATAAAAAGACAAACGTACAAAACAAATAAACATATTGATAAATATATACTTAAATGTTATTAGTGAATATTTTGTACCTTAATTAAAGATGGAAGAACAGTCATTAAAATTCAATTTTTACAAACCACAAGAGCATCATGAGAAGAGGATTAACTCAAAATTAATTTTCTCTCACTTCTTTATAAGTCAAACACAATTTATCCTGACTTGTGTTTTTCAGGTTCTGTGTTTTCCTCAGTGCGCTGGAGAGAGAGAGAGAGAGAGAGAGAGAGAGAGAGAACAAAGCAAAAGTATAATGGAATTAAGAGGAGAAGAAAGGATAAATGGACGAACAGACAGACGGACGGAGGGGAAGATTGTATTTGTATCTATTTAGCGATGTCGACTGCGTTCAGCATACTAACGACACGGCTCCTGACGCTGCTGCGTGACATTGGCTCAAAGTCACCATGGAAATCAGGCCTGTGTGTGTGTGTGTCTGTGTGTGTGTGTGTGTGTGTGTTGTACCGGGATAGCAGGGGTCCTCATTTATTCCCTCCGGGACGCCGTCGTTAAATCAGATGTTTGTCCGTCTGCTTCCCCGGATCCGACTGTTAGCTCCGTGTTTACCACAGTGACAGAACATGGCTTCTAACACGGGACTCGAAAAAACTCACAGGCACATGAACACACACACACACACACACACACACACACACACACACACACACATGCACACACACACCCCTCATCATATATTACTGGGCCTGGTTTCCAGCTTCTTCTCTCAGCCGGCTCAGAGGAGGAAAGACTAACAAGAATTAAATAGTGAAACTTCGATATCACTGAATCTAAAGTCTGGTTCAAAGAATACTTTTCCTTCCAAACTCAAAATAAGAGGACGAGTCTCTTATCCGTGATGAAATTACACGTTTCACATCTGAGCTGCTGCAGAGATGAAATGACTCCACAGTTGATTTGTCTGCTCTGCCAGCCACGGTCTCAGATAACCATCACTTTCTCTTCTATTTGAAAATGCCATATGTGTTTGTAGTCAGTGCAGCTGCTGGAGGAAAAGATTCCTGTGCTGTTAACGACCGGTTTAGAACGAGACAAGACTCTGTTCAGAGAATTTTACAGCTTTTTAAACTGAGGCTGTCGTTCTGATTCCTGTTCTCGACGATGATCTGTGTGTAAGATGATCGTGAAGAGTGACAGAGTGTGGTGCTCTGAATGAGAATGAGATCAATTAGAGTAATGATTCTTTGAGACTTTTTGGACACCACAGATTTAAAATGATACAGTCTCTATAGCATCGAAAAAGGTCCCAGAGCAGATCTATAGTCGGATTTTTTTTACCCGAAGCTGCATCAAAGAAACAGCACGAAGGAAAACCATCTAATATTCAACCTGTAGCTGTAACATCGTTCCTAACCGAACAGTTCCAACTTTTCTGTGAAACCTTTGCTGATGTTTTGTTGGAGGGGGGGGGGGGGGGTGAGAAAGCCGACAGCACTTTTTAATTCCAACTGTTGAAAGCCGACGTTCACCCTCCTCCAGAGCTGGTTGGTTTTCTGTGATTCAGCTCGAGAGCTTCAGCTGCAAACGTTTGATTCCTCTCAGTGTTTCGAATACTACAAAAAAAAAAAGCTTTGTGTTAAAAAAACGACCGCAGCAGATTCCAGCTCTCAAAATAAAGTCAGGCAATGAAAGAGATGAAGCCGTTTCAAGGAGTCGTGGCGTCCTGGCCTTCGGTTGAATGACAACGAGAAGAGGAAGAGCAGGAATCTCATCTCCTCCTCCCCCTCCTCCTCCTGAATCCTTTTCCACCACGTTGAAACACCCACCAATTTGTAAAAAGACGTCTTTTGTCTCAAAGATAATTACACAAGGTTTTGTCGTCATTTGTCATCGTTTTATAACCCGACAGCGTTCCTGAGCTCAGTGGGTAGTGTGTGATATAAGATAATGAATGTCATGTTTCCTCGTCTTCCTCGTAACCGCAGCATCATGCAGGTTCCCAGCTGCGTCTTCCCGGCTGGTCGCACGGTCATGTGGCCCGAAGGCGGCGTGGCCAGCGGCCGTAGGTTTGATGCTCTGTTGTGCTAATAGCTCTTTAATGAGCCACAAGTCACATCAGCGTCGCGTTGCTCCAAAGCTTTTTGTGCCTGAGCCAAAACAAAACCTCCTTGATTCAACGAGTGTATTCACTGTTCTTCTCTTGCTTCTATTGTTAATATTTGATAAAATAATCTCTCAGAGGCTCCTACTTCACATAACTACACATCCGGTATGAACCAATACTGAAGATAATCATAATTTACGTCCCTTCTATCATGCATCAGAAAAAACACTGTTCAAATCATTCCAATAATTTATGTATGAAGGTCACGAACATGCAGCTCCGCACTGAGGCTGAGGAACGTGTGTGTGCGGCTGTCGGGCGACCGGAGGGTGTGAAAAGTGAAATTATGTGAGAGAGAGAGAAAGAGAGAGAGAGAGAGACAGAGAGAGAGCGGCCAACACGTGGTGCGTCTGTGCAACAAGCTGCGATGAGTGGAGCTGATGTGAGGAGGAGGAGGAGGAGGAGGAGGAGGAAAAAAGCCTGGAAGGAATAAAGATCAAGCAGGAGATGTGAGGATGAGAGAGAGAGGGAGAGAGAGAGAGAGAGAGGGAGGCGGAGACAGGAGGTGAAGTGACTGCTGGGAGGCGTCTCGCTGAACGCTGTGATCGAGACCGAGAGGACGGCAGGAAACACAGGGCAAGTGACAGAGAGTGACACGCCCGCCATCTCAAAGAAGAACCCGGCAAATTTATCATTTTGAATCCATGTTTCCTTCTCCTCACTGATCCATCGCGTGGGTCTGAGTTCATCACTTCACTTCTTTAACGACACGGCGCTTGATTAGTTTCCCTGCTCGTCACTTCAAAGCCTCTCCACTTGCATATCTTTAAAAAAATGACGTAAAGTGGTGCAACCGGTGTGATTGTGTTCACTGGGGGATTTTCAGACGCTCGCTTTACGGATGCTTGGATTGTGATGTCAAACTTTGCTCTCCTTCCTCCTCTTCCTCCTCTTCTCCTTCCTCCTCTTCTTCTTCTTCTCCATTCCACCGTTCTTCTGCGCGAGGTAGGTCTTCACTTCTCACTCCAGCTCGCAGCAGAAAGTGCACGACAGAAACATTAATTAGATGAAGACATTTGATGGAGATCTCTGAGATCAACCACCTTTTCTACAAGTTAAAGACTCTATTGATGAAACCTCTTGTTTTCATGGTGTCAGATCTGAATGTGATGTGCTGGAAACAGAAACACATTTCCTCTGCTCTCCCACATTGCACCGTCACGCCAGAAAGTCTATTTTTAACTCCTGAAACCAAATCAAAGTACAATCGTGCACTTTTCTCTCTCTGCCACTGAAATCGTGTGTGTGTGCATGTTGTATAGTTTCTCTGCCTCTTGTTTGCGTTGAGCTCACACGCACAACATGTAGTTTATCCTCCGTCCTGTGCAGCGTCAGCATCAGTCGTGATCTCCGCTCGCGTCGTGTGAGCGTCTCAGGGTTTCTGGGGCGTTTGCAGGAGCTTCCAGTCTGCAGCGTTAAAACTTCTCCCGTGGAAGAGAGCATCACTGCTTCGTTACATTTCTCCTCAAACCTGCGGGCCAGGACCTTCAGTGGGCTCTGGGATGACTGAGTTTAGAATGAATAATCATTTTTCTAATAATAATAGAAGAGTGTAATCATCCCTTTTTTTTTAATCTCAGTGGTGCTGATGCATTTTTCATGTGAACAGGCTTCAGGGCATCTCTCAGCAGAGAAGCAGAAGTAAAGAGAATAAGCTGTGGAGGAGAGACTGAATAATGACTCGACTGTCCTGATTCAGTGCGTCCACAGCAGGGGGTCACGCTGCCGGCCATTAAACATTAAACGGGCTGGAAACAACAGACGAGTCGGTTTTAGTCGTATTTCTGAGCTTGTTACTGAAGGTTTGAGCTCCAGTTGTTCCGATGGAGGGTTCGTGGAAATGAGTAAATGTTGGATGAGAATCAGAAATGAACAGAAAAGACAGAGCGGAGGAGGCTTGTCTTCTGTCGACTGCAGTGAGAGTCAGAGTCTGAACTCATCAGGTGCTTTCACTGTTTATTCAGAGTGTGATTAAATAAAATACATGTCACCAAGGCTCTGGTGCTCTGGATCATCTCAGCAGCTCCGTCCACTCTACTGCGGAGATTTAGCAAAACGAACCTGAGCCTCTCGTCCAGGCAAACGTGTCCTTTTACAAAAACCTTCCGAAAGTGCAGATTGCAAAAAAACTCTGGTTCCTGTGGATCTGTGAGTTGAAATGATGATGTCACAGCTATTCTCCCATGTGCACTGTTTGTGTGATGATCCTGCACCAGACACGACAACAACAATGGCGGCTGTACATCTGTTTCCCTGCGTTAGCACGGCTCGGTCACTAATTACATTAATTACATTACCGACGTTCACAGGCGTCTGCGTAAAATAACTTCGACCACGTCTTCTCTGTTTGGCTGATGGTTGACTTCATCGCCACCTACTGGCTTGTTTTAGCATTTGTACTAGATTTTTGTTTCCATCTGACTGTAGATATTTTTAAAATGAGGACAGATGATTTTTATTAAAGATCCGAAGGGGAAAACCTTCCTTAAAAATAATATCTGCAGTTGTAGTTAATTCTTCAACCTCTTGGTCGAAATACAAATAATGTAAAAATGTAAAAATGAGCGACTAAAAACTATTAATTTTGATATTAGTTTAACAAAAATGAGACAATTTTATTCTAGTAAATGAAACGTTTAGCAGATTTGATTTAATTTTAGTTTTACCTGACTGATACTGAGTTTCGTAACCGAGGGACATCCGAAGTGGGACATTTTACATCACGAAAATCTATTGGTCAGTGCCCCCCCCGGTGGACGAACTTAATAGCGGCGACTCTGTTTATACATGTATTTGTTTATAATGTTATTTACTGGCAAACATATTCACTTATTCTGTTATATCTGCAGTTTTATATCAACCGACGAATCAGATTTATCGCTCTTACTTTTAGTGATGCATTCTTCAATGTGCTTTTCAATGAAATATGTAAACTGAACCACAAAATTTATATATAAAAATGGACAAAATGAGGTCAAAAGTAAAGCCAAAGTGTCTTGATGCCTCCTGGTGGTTGGCTGCAGTATAGCAGTTTGTCTGCAGCTGCGAGAGAGAAATAAACATTTTCTTAAGCTTCTTAAATCCTCTGGGTTTTTACATTTAGTCGTTTGACTGACAGACGATGAAAATTATCTCCAGCTCGCACGCTGACCTCGCTAATGACGGAGGCTGCCGCGGTGAAAGGCCGCGGTGATTTGGATGCTGTCAATCAAGTGACGTTTGAACCACAGGGCAGCCGGTGGTGGGGGAGGTGTCGGGGGTGAACCCCACACAGGTTCTCATGCAGTGGACACATTGACATTTATTTATGCAGATGTGGGCACAAGGATTCAAAAATATTCAACATTAATAGCTCATGCCTGCCTGTGTTATGATTCTTTAGAATTCAAATTATACCCCTTAGAAATAGTTACACTTTTAAACGATTGATGCAGGTTTTTCCATTAGAATAAAGTTTAAACTGGCTGTAAAACATCAACTCTTATGTCGGCGTGTTAAGTTTGGTTTTCTACCGTCGAGCACTGTGTTTGATCTGCAGCGTCTCCTGGAGGCCAAACACTCTCATCCAATCTTGCTTTGATCTGACGGAGTTTTGCAGGTTTTTCATGTAAATACATTTATTCCTCGACTCGCTCAACCCCTGACTTTTCCTCAACGACTCTGCCTGAACCGTTGTAGCTCCCAGTCAGATTTATTTCTGGAGATTCTCGTCTTATGTCCTCACAGGTATAGAAATAGAAGGATGTGTGTGTGTGTTCAGCAGGGGTTCGTCTCGGCTCGTCCAGACACGACAGGTGACGAATGTGTTCGACGCCCTGAAGCCGACACAGAAAGGAAATAGAGACAACGAGGGTCAGTGTCTGCAGCGCTGCCTTAACATGAAATGGGATGAGGGACGGAGGGACGCAGGGGCGGGGGGGGGGGGGGGGGGGGGGGGGGCTCAGTTTCCTGCAGGGACTCAGACACAGACAAGGACAAGAACGAGGCAGAATGAGACCACCTTCATATCTGAGGTGTGGCTTGATGTAGAGATCACAAAGTGCCGTCTGTATCCTGGCAACAGTTGGAACAACTTCACATGTTACATGAAACACATGATGAGAAACATCTGATTCTCAAAGCAACACGGTGTGAAACCCACAGAGGCTCAATGAGACCCGTGTTTCTTTATTTATAGACATATGAATGTAGTTATACAGGATACGTGAATACAAACTAAAGGAAATAATAGAATGTCTCATTAGAGCTTGAAACTCAGGTCAAACAATCACACGCCTCTGTGTGAGTGTGGAGACCAATTTTGAAATGATATTCGCGTTTGTGTCGGACTCGAAGTATAAACGTAAAAAGAAAGTAATTTCCACTGACGGTATCAGTGCAAAGCAAAAAACTGAGACTCACACATTAATATAGTTTCAAGATCATTTACCTGAAACCACTCTCACTTCAAATCAAATACAAACATCAAACTCAAACAAGGTTAAACGCAAGAAAAGATTTCTGAGCATGAAAAACTGAGCATGATTTGCACTGATAGATTCACAACATGGATTCATCTCTCCTGTGTTATTGTCCATTTCGTTTAAAGTCTTGATGTTGGGAAGGTGATATAAAACAAGAAAAAACTGATAATTCCCCTTAAAATACAATAAAACGAAAGTAAGGAGTCTGTTTTGAAAATGTAAGAAGTAGAAAGTTCCAATATTTGTGTAAAAAGTCGCTAGAAAAATCACTTTTCATGTAAAGTACAGATACTGAAGTACAGTAACAAAGCATTTTAATTTTGTTTCTTCCCTCCTCTGAATTATAATCTGATAGACGCTGGCTGCAGTGTTTATACCCAAGTAGCTGAGCTGTATCTCAAAAACCTTTCATTCAAAAACTCCATCTCAACAGGATGAATCGTACAAATTAGAATAATGGCACATTTCCGTGGTCTCACACCTGTTTGCTCACATAAACGTGACAAAAGCACTTTTGTAAAAACTGTTAAAATACATTATTTCCACTGGGCTCTGAGCTGCGGATGCAAAATTTTGCTTTTGGCAAAAATCTGAAATAGGACAAAGAGCAAAAGAATCAAAAAAACCCTGTGAATCAGGTTTTGAAACGTTGATCTCGTGTCTGCTGAGGCTTCGGGCAGCGTCGTCCACACGAGCATTAATTTATCACAACCAGCTGAGAGGGACAAGCTTTCTCTCGAGAGCGGGGGTGGGGGGGGGTGGGTCACATCCTGAATTGGCAGGGGCAACAAGTGGCATCATTGTTTGGCATCTCTGAGAGAGAAAGCTAAATCAATTAGCCTCAGGAGTCCGGGCATTGTCATTCGCATCAGGTCAGCGATGGAGCGCGGCCAGGACCGGCTCGTGGAACAGCGAGGAAAGGAGTGAGGGGGAGGAGCCGGAGCTGGGCCGGATTATTTGATTTGCTCAGGAAAGTGATTTTACCTTCCGCTCCCTAACAACCCTCCCTCGCTCCCTCCCTCCCTCCCTCCCTCGCTCCCTCGCTCCCTCGCTCCCTCCCTCGCTCCCTCCCTCCCTCCCTCGCTCCCTCCCTCGCTCCCTCCCTCGCTCCCTCGCAGCGTGTGAGCTGCTGATCCAGGGGCAGCTCGTCCTCGCTGCTTTTACAGCTTTGCTTGAGAGCCCATCCGAGCCTTCAAGTGCAAACACTTTACCTTGTACAGTGATCTGTTTATGCTGCAAACTGAATCTCCTGCTCCTGCCACCAGCCCGGAGGTGGCCTGTGTGTGTGTCTGTGTGTGTCTGTGTGTGTCTTTGTGTGATTAATGGAATGGAGGGCTGCTCATGTCTTCCTCCACATGATATATTGAATGTGTGTGTGCGTGAGTGTGTTTGAAAAAATGACTGATGCGCTTGGACGGAGGTGGAGTGGCGATGATAAATCAATTAGAGTGAGCAGGAGAATCAGGCTAATGAAGGTGACGGCGAGGCCACAGTCCCACTCAGTCATGACTCAGTCCTGCTGGTGGGCGTGAACCAGTGCTCACACGTGTTCGTACTGGATCCCACTCACCAACGCTGGGGCGTCAAGTCCGGACAAATACAAGATACGTTTAACTGAACATCACAAAATCGTATTTAAAGTCCTTAGATCTGGTCTTAAATGTCATTTCTCGGTTTTTGGATTGACAGCACAGCGGAGGATTAGGTCCAACCTATCATGGACTTGATCGCCCCCTGGTGGTTGGTTGCAGTATAGGCCATAATCCCTGCCTCCTCCATGTTAGCACATGGGTTCAGAATTAGTGGAAACACTTTGGATGATTTTAGCACACAGGTCAGCAAAATGTGTAACGTAGATTTGGTTGTTTTACACATTTTAAAAAGGGTTCTTACACATATTATATATTTACGGTCTAAATAAGAGTCTAAATTAGCTGTTGCGTTGGTTTTTCAATAGTAGAAGTTCACTTTATTTCATTGTGTTTTAACTTTCATTTATTTTCTTTTCATTTATTTTCTTCATTGGTATGAAATTGGACGCATCATGGATTGTGATTTAATTACTGCAGATAAATGTCAACCCAAGATCAATCAATCCCTCTGTTTCTAAATCACTCAGAAAAAGAAGAGAAGCAATTCTACATCGAATCTACAACGATTCCACTTACTAAACATATTGCGTCGCCAGTATTTTCTTCTCATAATCATATTTATAAAATTACTTCTGTGATTGCAATCAATTTTTGCGTTTCTTTATTCAAACAGCTGTTGTCACGCTTCTCTTTCTCCTCCCGTCTTTCTTCTGGCAACCAGCTGCCCACCATTCTTCCAGCTGTCATTCTTCTATCCAGGATTCATGTCCCCTCCTAATAGTGGTATTTATTTTCTGTCAGCCTCTCTTTGTCCCAGACAGAATAACATGCTCATTACGCACATTCACAAGATGTTTGTGAGCATGTGCCACTTGCATAGAGACACACACACACAGACAGACACACACACACACACACACACACACACACACACACACAGACACACACACACACACACACACACACGGATGAATCTCTGTCAGATTGTTACCAATCAGCTGTAGTTATGTACTTTCCTGGCTCCGCTGTGTATTTTTCTTGTCCCTGAGGATAAGTGGCAGGTCTTCTATAAAATTTTTACTGAGCCATTTCCAGCACAGAGAGGAAGATTTCATCTCTTAGGTATCGACAGTAAAAGAAGATTTTTTTTTTTATACCTCTGTCTCATCTTGTTGAGGGAATCATCACGGGTAGTTTTCTTTTTTTTTGTTTTTTCTATTTCTAAATGATAATTGAGAAACAGCATGTTTCCTGATTTTGGTTTTCTGATTTCAAATCAAATCTGTTGTCTGCTAAATACACAGACCCACTTTAACACCCACTGTCAATTAAGAGTTTCCAGTTAACCTCCTCCCAATCTTTGGACTGTGGGAGGAAGCTGGAGAAAACCCAAGCAAACACAGGGAGAGCGTGCAAACAACACAGAGAACGACCCAGGCCGAACAGGGATTCGAACCCGGAACCTTCTTGCTGTGAGACAGTGCTTAGTGTAATTGCTGTTGGTCACGACAGCAGCGATGGTGACACTTCCCATAAGGTTCCCACTAAACGCTGCAGGTCATGTTGCTCTGGTGTGTTTTCTTCCATCAGTGGTTTGGTTTGTCAGCAGCTGGACCACCTGCCCGAGCTGCAGAAGACAAACTGTGTCTTCTCTTAGTTCACATGTTGTTTGTGTTACTGCAGCTCATAGGTGGTTTAGAGACAGGAAGCATTTATCCCTGCTCAGAGACGTCTGGCAAAACAAAATGAGAGACTTATTTGTTCATAACTGAAAATCACCTACATTTGTTTTTGTGACAGGCGACTTCTTGCCGCTCGAGGACTAATGATGATGGCTCTGTATAATTAAATATATATATATAAGGTGGGAGTACATGACATTCATATTTTAGAAAGCATGTTTGGGCAACAGGTAGTTTTGTCGCCTAAGCTCAACAAGCTCTTTATCATTTTGGCCTCGCACCTGTTTATTTTTCAGTTTCTTTGTTATTTGCTTCTGGCAAATGGACGATTTTGTCCTTAAGGTATTTGTGGCAAAAAGAAAAATAGGAAACTGCAGTTACATATATTTTTAGATATTTCGTTCTCAACTCTTAATGTTCAAACTTTTTGCTGGATTTGGTTTGATCCCTTAGCAAAACAAATAATGGTCTCAACTTGTAGATTAGTGGTTCACAAACAAGCATAATGTGTTATGTATTGTGTAGAAGCTTCATTTACACAAACATTAATAATCAGGATACAAGCAGGTGTATTTTCAAATCCCAGCTCATATACTGACTAATGGGCCCAATGAGTTATGGAATATTACAGAAAACACGACAGTGAATGTAACAGATGAGACAGACTGGTGAGAACTGTGAGCCCATGATGGGAATCAACACACCTCCAGCCGAAGCTATGACGAGACCGCCTGTGAGGATGGTAAAAGCTTTACGGATGTTTTGACAGCACACTAGTGTGTCGGTGTTTCTCATGGTGCTGCTGAGAGAGGGAGGGCTGCTACATTCAGGAAATGAATGGGGAACACTGGAGTTATGGGCACTGAGGGGTTCCGTGAGCCCTGTGAGCCAACCACAGACTGTAAATTAACATGGAGGACATGTCCCCACTTCCTTCTACTATCCAGAAATAAACCTAAAATATCTCGGATATCAATACTGGAGCGATCAGGGGGATGGAGCGAAATCCAGTTGATACATTGGCTCAACCAATCACAAGTCAGTCTCAGCTGTCAATCATAATGTTTCAACCCATTTTATATCATCAAATAACTAATTAAAACCAAATTTACCTGGAAAATGAGAACTAATAACTACCTCAGATGATGAAAACCATCTTTGACTATTTAGTATGGTCCATATCACATCTGCTAACATGGAGGAGGCAGGTTTTAGGTCATATACTGCAGCCAGCCACCAGGGGGCAATGGAGATGCTGTGGCTTGACTATTGAGGAGCAGTCCATCTTATTTGCATTATTTTCTACGGAGACGACACAAACTCCACCTGTGACTCAACTTAATAATAAACACCAACAGCACGTTTCTTATTGTTTTTTCTTGTTATAGACAAAAACACAGCGGAAACAAAATGGGCAGAAAAACCCAGTCTCGTCCTTTACTCAGCTAAAAGAGCTTGAGTTATAGTTGTCCCCAAACCTGGGCGTTCCTCACTAATGGCTACCTGGGCCGCAGCCAGGCAATTTCCTATTAGCTTAATGAGTCACAGAGTAGAGATGTGCAAGATTTGTTGCCCCCCCCCCCCCCCCCCCCCCCCCCCCCCCCCCATCACCTCGGTCCTTCCTCCACCTGGACTTGTCCGATTTCCATTTAATTGACAGGAAAATGTGTCGTTCCTCCTCCTTGGAGAGATGCTCCACCAACCGACAGCAGGGAGATGAAGGTTACGGGTCTTGGAAGCAGAATCTACCACTCGTTCCAAGCTCCTCATTTAATTTTCATATCACCCCAAATTTACTGCCACAAGCTTCCAATCATAAAAAGAATGAATGCATTTGAAAGTCACAGCGAGGTAACAATACGTCCACTCCTCATCCTCGTCCAAGACGGCGCTGTTTGAAGACACAGTTGGATTTGGCCTGAAACATAAGGTGCTGATAGACAATGGTCCAGTTGTCCAGGTCCCTGTCAGGACTTGCAGGAGACGTAGCAGCAGACCAACGATAATTCCTCCTCCTCTTCTGGATCTTTCAGGGAAGCATAACAACGTTGTTTTATTGTAAAGCAGCTCATGAAAACAAGGAGTAATTGGCCCTAAGCACTATAATTTCGGATGTGGCCATTCCATCAAGTTAGAGATAGAGTTGTCAAAACAAGCTCACGTCCCATTCCGTCCACTTTCTTCCCTGAGGTGACATGAAAGTACGCTGCAGAATCACTCAGCCGGGACGAAGAGGTAAATCTCCAGAGTAAAGTAGTTCTTGTCATTTTCTGGCACCGGAGCAGACGCTCACCTCGTTTTGGCTGGAGAGCGAGTTTCTGCTTTGGGTCGCGTCCAACGTGAAATGACAGAGAAAGAAAGAGAGTGAGTGTTGCCAACAAGACGACATAAATAACATGAAGGAGGGGAAGGAGCCTGAAATGCTGCAGGATGAATAAACTCAATAGTTTCTTTTGTAACGTCGTGCAAATTGTAGGTTTTGTTAATAAGGGCTTTGAGAATGAATGGGCTGCACAGAGAAACACAACGAGCGTCATATTTATGGACGACTTGGAGTCTCGCCTCCCGACCTCCCTCACTAATCAGCTGGACGTGGATGATGGAGCCTCCTGACCCGCCATCAGCCAGCTGCTCTGCACCAGGCTCACGATGAGAAAGACACAAAAACAAACCCGTGAAGCAGCCGTGGTGCTGCTGCATGTGTGGGCGTGGTTTGGGAGGATTTGATTGACAGTCATAGCGCACAGTGTGAATACTTTATTTACATTTGAGACAAACTGTAGCTTTAATTTAAACTGATTAGTGGTTATTTTGTGGATTTTCTAGAAAGTATCATCTTAAATGTCAAATCTTGTACACGTGACAAAAGTATAAGATCAGGGAATTAGTATTTTGTCCATATAGTTGATTCCTCTTTTTATGCTTTTGAATATCTCCAGGTTTTTCTCACATTTGCTGATTGTTGAACTGACATTTCAACAAAGAGAGAGTTTCATGCCAAGTCTCCAATTTTATCAAATTTTGATCTGGTCTTTAAAAAAAACCGAACTAGACCTTTTCCCCTCACTTTTTAATCAGAATCTTTTATTATCGACCGTCTGAATGTTGCAGTGAAATATCAAAATCCTTTTCAGTTGCGCTCGAACAATATTTCAAGAAAACAGATTTCCCCGGCCTTTCATTTATTCATGTATTCCCGAACTACAAGTGTCAACCTTGTGTGTCTGCAGCCAGTTTACATCAGTTTAAAAGTTTCCTAACTTCTGTTCGCTGAGTCAGAACGTGTGTGTGGCGCTGCTCTGCCCTCAGGGTGAGATTGATTTAACTTTGACTGCAGCACATTTTTACTCCACTTCCTTATTCTAAAGCTCAATATCCTTTGGCCGGCGAGCTCTCAACACTTTCTTATCTACATCACTGTTCCCAAAGTCTTCATTATCTCAAGTGCTTAATTAATCTGGGCTAAGTTCTCATGTCATCAGTGATTATAAATCAGTGCAGTGTAATTATCTTCGCACTCTGCTCAGAAATCTTGCTTAACAACTTTACCCTTTGCATTAAGAATCGTTTCTGTGCTGGAACACAACAAGGGATCTGTTCCTTCGAGGTGAACGCTGTTCTCTGATGGTAAACATGACTAAATCGATTTTAAAGAATTCTGTCCTCCAGACCCATGAGACCCATGTATCCAGCGTTCCAGCGTATTGGAAATCAAAATTACAAATAGCAAGTAGTAAAAGAACAGAGGGGTCAGAGCTACAGCTCCCCGGTGACCACGGAATGATCCTGTAAAAGAGGAGAGCCTCGGAAAATGAATTTTACAACAATATGAGCCATGTGGAGAGAAGATATCACTTTTACAAGCAATAAGAACCAAATAGAGGAAAAGGGACATGATTTAGAGAGAAGAGGCGATGGGAAGTGTTTCATATCCTCAAATTATGTGTGTGAGAGCTTGTAGTTTTTTTCCACATTGAACCTTTAACATTTCTTGGATATATTTAAGATGTTATTAGTAGAGCGAGAACATTTAGTCTTACGAGCGAACTGCAATCATCTCATTATGTCGGCAGCACATCTGATAATGATTCGTTGATTACTCAAGTAGTCAACTGGGAGAAATATCCCTTTTTTATAATTGATAATAATTATATCATTTTCCACCTAATACACCAAACATCTTCTAGTTCCAGCTTCACATTTGTGAGTATTTGCTTCTTGTTGTTTTCAGAAATTACACTTCTTTGCCCGTAGTGATCGTGGTGCTGAGCCATCAATCACAGCCCAGTCTCAGCTGTCAATCAGGATATTTCACCTTGTTTTTATTGCATCATATAACTGGTTAAAACCAAAGCGTTCTACTGGTTTCAAATTGGTTCCACGTGTTTCTATCTGTGTCTTCAGCTGGTTTTAAATGGGTCTGTTGGGTTTTCACTGGGTCCAGGTGGATTTTACTGTTTCCAGCGAGCTCACTTGGACATTCATCAGTGTGAACTACCTGAAATGACAGAAAACCATCTTTGAGATACAATAATTAACGTCCATAGTCCATAGTCCTAACCATAGCCATTTATAACCCTAGCCAGTGTTTAATACCTATACTGCAGCCAACCACTAGTTCGTGATCAAGATGATTTAGCTTCACTGTCTTGCCGTCCATCTTCATTCTCAGTCTGGTCAAAACTGTTTTGTCATTTGTAGGATTTTAAAAGTGCGACTCTCCTTTCAACAAGTCTGTTTCCTGTGAGCTCAGCAAAAAGCTGAAGGAAAACGTCTGTGTCGGTTTTTAAATCCGGTCGCAGCTCCAGCAGAGTTCTTGTGTGAGAGGCGGTTTTATTGAGACTTAAATTCCCCATATTCCTCCGTGATAGTCTCTAATCAAGCTTTAATGTTCCCTTAAGTCGAGTTTTAACGACACGTCTTGTTTAACTCGGTGCTCTACATCAACAGTCATTTTCATACTCATTACACATAAAACAATTTTTGCCGAGGTCACTTATTTTACTGTGCTCCTGTTAAAGATCTCCGTTGCACCAATTTATATTGTTTCTTGTTTCATGAGGATCGTTAACAACTGTTAAAATTATATAACGGAAAAACATTCGACAGCTAATAAACACACGCCGGTCTTGATATGCTGTTGATATACAGTTTACTGTTTACTTTGACATTTGCATTTGCCTCAGGTGCAGTGAACGTAGAACTAATATGTCAATCATTGAATGTGATGAAGTCGGTAGTGTGAGGGTAACAGGTCGTTGTACAAGTCAACAAGCCGTGTGCTGCTCATTCCTCCATGTGAAACATTTCCTCACCACAGATTGAGACGGAGTTGACATGTGAATATACGTGTTACTGCACAGTTTGACGGTTTATGGTTATATACTGGTTAATACTGGTGTCAAACTCATCCTCTGACCTGAACAGATGTTTATGTCGTGTTGGTATTTTGTGTATTCGATGATGTCCAGTTACAGTGATTGAGAGAGATAAAGAATCGTCCAATGCACAGGATGGGTCGTCTGTTTCCCAGAAGATATTTAATCAACAGAAATAGTCATGTCAATTATATCTCACATCTGATACTTATATAAAATGAGTAAATATATCCCACCAAGCAATGACTAAAAAAAACTAATATTATAAGATTGAGTTCAACAGAGTATTCACCTTCAAAATATACAACATATTCATATGATGAAATAATATTCCTAACCTACACCAATCATCATATATTCATATCGTACGAATGGTTTCTGGTTTCTACATGAGCAGAGGAAATGTGTTTGGAAACACAGCACTTACTCTTTCGTGTTTTACAGTGTTTTGAATTAGATTTTTAAACTTACTTATAACTTATATAAGTTTAGATATAAGATCTGAGCACAACATGTTTCTTTAATAATGGTGAAGAGGTCAATCTTTATGACAGAAGGAACATTACTCCTCAAATGTCTTCTTCTTTTCTCTGGTTTTCTATTGACTGGGATGTTACAGTGGTTTTGGTGTTTACTACTATTTTATCTCTGTCTTCCCATTTTAGCCACGGACCAGTAATATTAAAACTTTGGACTAAATGAAGTTCCAACAGGCTTTTTTAACAAATGAACAATGATACCAGGAGCGTTTTGATTGTAACTCACACCGACAATGTGGGTAGCTAGATAAGGACAGGCTGCTCTTCTGAGAATATGTTCTCCCGGAATCGCTTCAACGGACAACATGGAGCAGGTGTTTCCCCTAAAGGAGGCACCAAGACCAAAGTCCAGCCCCCCAAAAAGAGGGCTCCGAATCCTCGAGTAGCACTCGTCATCCGGGGTAAAATACATCGTCTCCTGCAAGGATCTGCGGACCACCATGTCCCAGAGTCCCAACACTATTATGCAGGTATTGAGGATGAGGAGGCGGCATCGACAACAGAGGAAGGCAGGCAGGAGCATAGAAGGACATATCCAAAGGTTAGCCAGAGGACTGGAGATTACCCCCCCAAAGTGCCAAATGGTAAAGAACATGGAGTGGCGTCAGGGCCCCCGTGTGTCGGAGAGGTGGAGCTGAACAGAGAAGGATGTATAAGAATACCCTGCACGTTGCAGCATAAAGTCTGCAGATCCCCGGCAAATAGGAAGCGTATCTCATTTGAGAGTGGAGTTCGGACAATTCCTGAGCAGATGCGACCGCCCTACAGCCCAAGTAGCCCGGACATGAATGGTTCTAAATATGCAGGAGCGGCTGGAAGGGATTTTGCTTCACCCCGTAGTCGGCCAAAGAGACCATACTCTACTGGAGACTGTGTGGACTACAACTTCAACAGAGCTCTCCCAGGTACACTGCTAGAAGAGGACGAAGACAAAGAGGAGGAGTCAAGTGCCATCATTGAGCACATTCTAAAAGAGCTGAGGGGGATCAACAAAATCCAGGAGGAAATCTCTGACCTCAGGGATTACCTGACCTCAGTTCGAGGGTCAGTTGAGGAAGTGTCATCCTGTGTTGATGCTGTATTGTTAGAGATTGAGGGCATTCGTTCTAATAAGGCTGGTTCAGGGGCACATGCTAGTACATGGTCAGGGGCAGGGGGCAAAGATGGATCATCTCCTCGCAGAAGGCCTGCTAGTGCGTATGGCAGTTTAGGGAGCGCAAAGCCAAAGTCTGATTTAAATCTTTTCCACCAAGTCTGCAGTGAGCGCCATAGCGTCCATGGAGATTTGCTGTTACCAAGGGCTGACGAGTCTACTGTTTCGCCAATCGCTGAATCAGTGGATCATCAGGACCTGGAGGAACCTGATGATAATTCTGACCACAGTTCAGATATTCCAGTAGGGGCTATAGCAAGGAAGCTCAGCTTTGGCTACCTTGGGCAGGATGGCCAAGACTATCCAAGCACCAGCTCCCTGTCTTCTGGTCACAGTTCAAAGTCTGAGTCAGACCTAGATAGACCATTATCTAGTCATGGGGGAAAACAGCAAAGACCTGAAGACAGGGAGGAACACTGGACTAACACTGGACCACCACACAGTGCCACTGCCGAATCTGTGTGGCATCAGGAAACTTACCTCAGGGACAGACGTCGGGAGTTGCATGAAGATGATTGCAAAGGTGCTGGTAGCTGGGATCACTACGGTGTAGGAGGATATGGTACATTGGGGAAGTGCTCCACAGGAAGCCCAGAACATCTCTCTGGTAAACATTACAACTCACCTGCCAGTGCTTCTAGCAGGGAGGAGTGGCAGTCACGGAGGAGAAGGTCTCAGACCAAGCCTGGGACTCATGTTCCTGCCGATACCAACCTTGGTAACCCCACTGTAGGATATGAGTGTGCTGCGGATTTTTCCTACCCTCAAAGTTCTGGTTACCATTCAGTTGATGGGCATGATGGAGAAGCAGAGTTTGACTATCAGCAATCAAATGACCTGAGCTACACATTAGACTCTCAAGCTGATACCTATCAGGAAAGGTATTTACCCTATGAAGAGTCTTCAGAAGTGACATGGAGTGAGGCATACCTGTGTAGCACTGTAGGTGGTGTAGATGGGCCATTCGTTCAAGAGCCTGAAGTGGGTAACTTGGAAAACTGGCTTCCTCCTCCTGGCAGTGCAGACGTCCCAGCTGCTGGTTTCAATGTCAAGCGTATTGGTCGAGCTGTACTGGATTTCAGCTCTGCCTTACGGGGGGCATTGCGCAAGCTCGAAGTACCTGTAGCTCAAAATCCTGGAGAGGAAACAGACTTTGATATAACGATGCCCTCTGACCTACCCACAGCTGAGTTGCCTTCAAAACCGTCATTCTACGACACACAATTCGAACAATCTGACCAACAAACATCTGGTAAAACCCCGAAAACACACATGGTTGATAGTTATGTTGTTAGGGAATTGATCAAAAACGGTTCTCTAAACAGATCAGATCATTTCTCTGAGCATATTATTGAAGAAGCCACTAAACGCCTTATCTTGGAGTCTATGGACACCTCCAAACATCCTCCTTATTCAGACAAGGTTCCCTCATGCCCGGAAGAGCTGGCAGTCTGCACGGACCCGATCTCCAGTAGCACTGCTGTATTACCTCCACCTGAAAGCCTTACAGAACAACCTGCCGGAGGCCATGTAGGAGGCCATGTAGGAGGCCATGTAGGAGGCCATGTAGGAAGCCATGTAGGAGGCCATGTAGGAGGCCATGTAGGAAGCCATGTAGGAGGCCCTGCAGAAGGTCTGGAAGACACACCTCCAGATCTGAGTGGAAAAGCCGAGATTTCCCAATGCACCACCACAGAATCTCTCTCGGTCTCCCTCTTGGCTGATGAACCTGTAGCACCAGAGCAGCAGGGAGGAACCGAGGTGCCACTTCCAAACCAGTTAGCCACCGATATCGCCGCCGCAGAGGGCAAAGCAGAGGGAGATGCAGGAGAGCCACATGTGGACTTAAGCCAAATGGACGAACGCAGGCTGAAGTGCCTGAGGGGCTTCCAGCAGATTCTGCGGGAGAAGAGAGAGACCAGACGCAACCTCACCAGTATGACCATGTCCAGCTTCTCTCAGGAACACTTTGAACCAGGTAGTCATAACTGGATTTTATGTTGAAATCATCTTTTTTTTTTTTATCATGAAAAGCATTTTTCTTTTTGAATTTAACTAAATAAGTCATTCTCTATTTTTATTTATTTATTGTTTTTCCTCAATCTTCATCATTCGGCCCTGAGGCTAAAAGAAGTAGAATTTTTTCAAGTTATTTTTTGTGATTCCAAATGAAAAGTGTTGCCTCGTTCCACCTTCGAGCCCCAGCCTCTCGCTGCTGCTGAAACTCTTTGATCCGTTACAGTTGCAGTGGGATGTGTACTCTGATGAAAGGATAACCACTGGTATTCTCTTTGAGGACTATCTACCAGCGGTTATGAATAATCCCCCTGTACCGAAAGGTCTCTCGAGTGTTTACTTTACCAAATGGTCTCTGCTGATACTGTAATTTTATGCCCCCCGGGGAGCAATGTATCAGCTGCCACTCACGAGCCCCCTCCTCGATTCGGAGGCTCCTGCAGTAACCACTTGCTGAATTAGAAAACATTAATTATCTCCCTGGAAAGCGAGCCTGACATTAAAGAGGAAGGACAAGGGAGATATTAAGAGTCATTTTCATGATAAATTATACATGTTAATGAAACATTTATGACCTCAGACCCCATCTAGCGGGAAACGCTGCTTTTAGCGTTACCGAAGCATTTATAACAAAATGAATAATCCAGGGTGAGTCTTGTTATTTCCGATAAGTCAAACTAGTCCGTGACTGTTTTTCCTTGTTTCTCTTGTGCTGTTTTACAGATGGAAGCCAAGATGGAGATCAGGTTACCTTCACTGTGGTTTCTCTTCCATTAACATTATACACATGTCTTCTCATAATCATTTATTCCTGCTTTACAGTTTTCTTTATATTCTGTGGACATTTACTCCTGTTGGTGTTACTTTCCGTTTCTATGCTGTTGTGAAAATACTGTGTTCACCTTCACAGCTAATTGAAGAGCTTGTGGTTTTACGAGACGTCGGCCTCAAGGCACCGGGGGCCTAATAAGAACATTTGTGGTTTCAGTCATAAATATAAAATTGCCACACAGGAGTAGGTCGGTATTGATCAGGACATCGCATTGATGAAAAAGAATATTGATGCAGAGTCTCTCAGGCTCCCGTGGTCGTACGGTCACGGTGGCACTTTCTTTACTAGCTGTCAGACAGAAAATACACTGAGAGGAAGCACGAGTCGATATGTGGCGTGTTCACTGGGAGTAGGTGTGGTTTGGTAGGTGTTTACTTTTTTTAAGGTGGAACCAGATTTATGATGCTCACATATGTATGAGGACAATATAGTTGATTGAAATGCTTTCTCTGGCATTTAGTGCTGAAAACTCAACCAACCCAGTGTTTTTCTCTCTCTCTGTGTGTGTGTGTGTGTGTGTGTGTGTGTGTGTGTGTGTGTGTGTGTGTGTGTGCGTGTGTGTGTGTGTGCATGCTCTAAGTGTCATGAAACCAATAAATGCTGTCAGCCTTCAAATGGCTAAATGTCTGACCTCTGACCTCTTGTTTCAGAGCCGAGATCAAGATGGTGACCCCAGCAAGCACCCGTGGGCCAAGCCAGGGTCAGTGAACACCGTGTGTGTGTGTGTGTGTGTGTGTGTGTGTGTGTGTGTGTGTGTGTGTGTGTGTGTGTGTGTGTGTGTGTGTGTGTGTGTGTGTGTGTGTGTGTGTGTGTGTGTGTGTGTGTGTGTGTGTGTGACAGAGACAATATGATTACATGATGCAGTGTTAGGATTTATTTTCTTTATTAAAATATTGATCAATGCATCTTGGTATTTGTGTGTGTGTGTGTGTGTGTGTGTGTGTGTGTGTGTGTGTGTGTGTGTGTGTGTGTGTGTGTGTGTGTGTGTGTGTGTGTGTGTGTGTGTGTGTGTGTGTGTGTGTGTGTGTGTGTGTGTGTGCAGGGGAAACACCCCCTTTGGCATTGACAGCATGCCCGACCTTCGCAAGAGGAGGCCCATTCCCCTCGTTAGTGAACTGGTGAGTGCATGTTTCTTCAACATCCCCCCCCCCGATGTGTTCACCTCCTAAATACAAACATCCAACATATGATATAATAAGTTATACAGGTCCAACTGAACTCATCTATTTACCATTTCACTGGGAATGTGTAGATAATCACATTTAGCTGTAAATCATACAAGATAGAAATTAAAACAAACACCTACACCAGCTTCAAAACCCTCATGTGTGTAGTGATGTAGACTCAACACTGAATTAACTGATACTGATCAAGAGACAAGCCATGAATTTCCTTCTTCTGAACTTATTTTTATTGTATTTATTGTATTTTGTCTTTTATACGAGTAGCGAGACTGTAAATGTTGTTTTCCTTTGCTGCTGGACTGACTCCAGCCTGGTTGAGTGACACCAGAGTTCGATCCTTCAGGATTTAATACTCGCAGGTTACATTCAAACTAAATACCTGAAGGTGCACGTACTGTACTGTCGTGGCCCCGGCTGTGAAATAACTGGTTTGCGTTTGCCAGATATCTGGAGGGAACCTGCTTCTCCGTCTCTAACCTTCTCTCTCTTCTTGTTCTCTCTGCTCTCGTCGTCTCGCTCTCTCTCTTCGGCGGCCCTCAGGCGATGGTGAGTAACCGAGCAGTGAGATCTCAGCTGCTGCGTTTTGCCATTTCTTTGTTTTGCTTGGTTTCAGACCCTCTAATGGTTCCTGCAAAGCACTTCGATCCGCTCACTGGGAAGGTTTCAGACATCTGGGCTGAGCACGCACACATATTCAAATACAATCAAAGTAATATCTGGTATTGTTCTCCTGTACTTCAATATATATTCTGAGAAACACAGGAACGATCTATCTGCCTGTGAATGCTTTCAGCTTCCTGCAGCCGGTTGATGCTTAGCGAGAGGCTTTTTCTGTGATTGGTGTTTTAGCGACAAGTCCTTTAATTAGCAGGCTTGTCTTGCTTTGATTCAGGAAGTCACCAGCTCCTTCTTTAATTACACACCGTCCTCTCCGAGCAAACAAACGCTGATAAATGCGACGGCGAAGTGAGACTTTATTTTCCCTTCCTTCAGTCTCACGTCTACTTTGAAGTAGTTTAGTGAGGCAGCGGCGTTCGTCCAGCGGCGGAGCTCCGTCATCCGAGCGGTTAGAGCTGTGAATATTCACTCGCTGAGATCTGAGGGACTCGACTCGTCTGATTAAAGAAACTTGTCTCCTTTGATTTGAGGGGATCCTCCAGAGTGAAGGTTCCTTTCACGAGAGAAGAAGTGTGGGGTGCAAACTGCAGCCGTCAGGGATGAAGGAGGTATAAAGCCTCCGGGACAACATTGTCTAAGTTCATTAAGTTTAGTGTATGTGGAGAGTGGAGGGAAGGAAAAACAGAGCGAGATGAACGGACGCATTCTGCAGGCGAGCAGACGTGTGTGTGATCGCTCACGTTAAAGGGATTTTCAAGCCAGTCTCAGTATCAACGAGGATTAAAACTGATAAAAAACAAAACACTGGATTCAGTTTGAAAAAGGCAATGAAGCCGCAGTCGAGCAGCTTCACAGCGAACAGAGCAAAATGGCTCCTGATCAACGTTCCATCATTGTCCTGTAAAACTTTGATCCTTAATGATTTTTTTATTGTCCTGTAAGATGGACCTCTGGCTTCAAACTTCACGATCAGGGTCTAACAGGGATCTTTGTCCCGTTGTGGAGTATTTGACATCCTCATCTGTGACGCCAGCCAAACTAAACCGAACTAGATTAAATACAGCAAACAACTTGCACGTTAAAATACAGTTTGAAATGAAAAGTTAAGCTGGTGAATCACAGAGTAAATCAGCTTAACTTCATGAGAACTGACAGCGGGTGTCAGGGAAATGCTGTGATGGTAAAAAAAAAAACAAGCATCTGTTGCAAAGACATTTCTCAGGTGTGTCACTGTGGGATGAGAACTGCATTTTAAACTTCAGCTTGTTGTTTTGTGCTGGAAATGAAGAAAACACTTTTTCAGAGACGTGTCAGAAACGTCCTGCTGCGGTGAAACCAACTGACACTCGTCGTCAACAGGTCCTCAGATGTTACACAAGAGGGCCACAGTGACATGTTACAGGAATCCATGAAGGGAAAAGCTGCAAATAAATCACTCTTACAGCTTCCAGGTTATATAGGGGGCGCTCATGAGGTCGCCTATGGAGCTGTGGCCCCAATACGTAGCGTTTATGGGGTAAAACAAACGTCTGTTGATAAGTTTTTAGGCTTAGAAACAACAGATATAGTTCCATTCGATTTTATTTACACCTTTTCAATAATAGTGACTTGTCCAGACTGTTTCTGTGCGAGCCTGGAGTGAAGTTAAGTTATTAACTCCACCATGAGCAGTTAGCGGCTCCTACATTAGCCTGAGTTACATTCGCAGCCAAATTTTGGTTCAGCCGGATTAATAGGAAAAGGGAAAACGCTCTGTCTTTTCTTAATGGAACCGACCGACCAACCAACCACAGCCCGACACGGAGGAGTGATCTCCTGAGGTTTTATCACCTTCTCTTTCTTCGTGTGTTTTTCTGCGACTGTTTGAATCTCTGGTTCTTTCCTGTTTTCCTCCTTCAGTCTATGATACAGTCCAGGAAAGCTGGACTCGCCCACACACTGGCCACACGGACGTCCCTGAAAGATGAAGAGCTTGTGAGTACATACGACACACACACACACACACACACACACACACACACACACACACACACGCACACACACACACACACGCACACACACACAGAAACTACGACTTTATAGTTTTCTACAGGAAGACTGATGGGACACACACAAACCCACTCCCACACACACCTTCTCTCTCGGAGCACCTCTCCGCTGTCATTACTCTGCAGCCGCATTTTTTTATATGTTTGTTCCAAAGTATTGTGCAGCTTCCAAATTTAGCTGAGTCAGCGTCAGGGTCTAATGGAGCCGGCGACAGAGAGGCTTCTCTGACTGGATGAGATTTCATGTTGGTTTATGACTCTTTGTTTCAGGCCTCTCCTCCACTGTGTCAAATCCGAATGTTGATTACATCATATCAGAGGAAAATTGAGTTTTAATAATTTAATATTTCAGTTTAATACTTTCTTAAATATTTTAGTTCGGTGCATATCGACATTTGGAAATAGTTTTTGCCCCGAGGTCCGTGTGAAGTTAATCTGACCCTGGAAACAAGACTTCTGAATCTGATTCTGCTGCAGTTATTCATATTAGGATATTTATTTATTTACTAAGAAACATGCACGATGCACGTTTTTTACAGTTACGGACTTTCCCTGGTTTACAGATGGTTGTTGCACAGTCACAATACAGTAATGATCAAGATGCTCTCTCTATATATACAGTATATTTATATATATGTACTGTGTGTTCGGACTCAACTGACAGATGGAAGAAGCATATGTAGTGAAATATGTAAAACTCCTCTGAGGTTTCAGCACAACAAACACACAAATCTGATCCGAGGGGAAACGGTCCAAATATTCAAAGATCCACTTCATCCAAATGCAGAGTTCTGTCCACTCCGTGTTAATGCAGCTTATTTTCTGTTGACCATCACGTTTCTTTTTTTAAATATCGATAAAAGCCACAAACTGTATCTGAGACTCATGGATCCTTTTTGAACATTTCTCAGTAAGGAGCCTGCTCAGCGGCGTCTTTTTCTCTTGTCCTGCACAATAGCAGTTACACAGGCTTTGAACAGAGATTGTCCATCTGTGAAGAGAATTAAAAACCTGAACATTGTGGGGAAAACCGATTTTTTTTACAGCCCATTCATCCAAACTTTTTTAATAATAATAATACTGGCAGCAACAATAATCGAAAGCTGTACAAGAAAATGTCTTTGTCCTTAAAGTTACGAGATGTTTTACAGTGACAAGGAAGTAAATCAGAGATAATAAAGCACAGGGCAGAAAAGATAAAGTCAAACGTATGAAACAAAGATGAATAAAAGAGAAAGTATAGAATAAGACTGAATGAAACCAGAGCTATAGATGTCAGAGTGTAAGTATAACTCCACTACACGACTATAATAATAAGCATGAGGGATAATAATGACTCAACGTGCTGTTTAACATTCAGTGTTCACCAAATCGAAGCGTGTAGTCGAGGTCTCGTCCTCCAACTCTCCGCCTACACGGGACAAACGCAGAATTTGCTTCATCAGAGGAGAAGTTGAGAAAGATAAAAAATGTGCACCGTCACACATAATCACATTTCTCCATAATCCTAATGGAGGCCACCTGAGATTGTTCTTTAATTAACAATCCAACACCTTATTCCACATTAGTGCTGCAGACGATTCTGTCCCAATCAAGACGAGTGCGGGTCATATAGTTTCCAGTGCTTTCATTTCTTTATCATTATTACGACCTTGTCTTTGTGCTGGTTTGTGTCTTTTTCCGTCCTTGTTGCGTTGTCGTCTTCGTCCCTCTCGTTATTTCTCTGATTCGTCCGTCTGTGTTTCTCTCTTCGCTCCGTCAGAAAACCCACGTGTACAAAAAGACCCTGCAGGCTCTGATCTACCCCATCTCCTGCACCACGCCCCACAACTTCGAGGTCTGGACCGCCACCACGCCCACGTACTGCTACGAGTGCGAGGGGCTGCTGTGGGGAATTGCCCGACAGGGCATGCGCTGTGCCGAGTGCGGGGTGAAAGTGCACGAGAAGTGCCAAGAGCTGCTGAACGCTGACTGTCTGCAGAGTGAGTCGACGTGTATCCAACCCCCCCCCCCGGGAAAACTGAATCCCAAAGAGAAACACGGACACATACCACCTGGTGTCGCCATACACAGAATCTTTCCTCAACATTTTCTTGCTAACTTATTTCTCCCTAACAAACTAAACTAGTGGAAGGAAGTAGAAGACAAATGTTCTATTACAACATGAACCTGTGTAGAGTTTTATGCGAAGGAAATATTAAGGTTCATTTGATTTGCTCCAGAGAATTCGTTTGGCAAAAGAAATTAAAATGTTAGGATGTCGGTTCGAAAATGCAAAAATAAAGATAATCAAGTTTGCACCCAATTAAAATGTGAGAAAGAATGATTTTAATAAGGGTTTACTTTGGTGTTGACTGTTTTTTTCTAACCTCCGGGACTCGTTATCGACCCTCACGTTCTGTTTCCTCCCCTCTTGTCGTCTTCAGGAGCAGCCGAGAAGAGCTCCAAGACGGGGGCGGAGGACCGGACGCAGCACATCATCATGGCGATGAAGGACAGGATGAAGATCCGCGAGAGGAACAAGCCGGAGATCTTCGAGGAGATCCGGAGGGTGTTCGACATCTCCAAGATGATCCACGCGCAGTACATGAAGGGCATCAAGCAGAGTGTCCTGGACGGCACCTCCAAGTGGTCGGCCAAGATCACCATCAACAGTACGTCCAACGCTTTTATCACCTTGAAATTAATAAGTCTATTTTTGGCCCCATTGGTCCGTCTGACTGGGATTAAACTGGGAACCTGCTTCAGGCGTTTTGTGCTCACATCAGAAAGTCCACACCCTGATATCAGGCGTCCTGAGCTTTCCTTTTATTCTTAAAAGACAAAAATGATCGTGCTCCTTTTAATAAAAAGTAAGATAATAAGATCCATTAATTATTCCCTAGAAAATGATCCTGCTCAGTCGTTAATCTGCTGACTAACGGGTGAAGACATAAGAAAGCTCTTTACAGCAGGATGACATATTCAGTTCTGAGTCACATTTATAAACACCGGCTGCAAAACATAATGTAAATATCACTGGAACATATACAACCTGTTTTTCCTTATTTAATCTAATTCTCATTTTTCCTGTCCCTCTCTGTCTTCTGGGTTTTTCCATTGTTATTAATGTACCTGCCTGACAACAGTGTCCACCAGGCTTGTAGCAACAGGATAGAGTGTGTGTCTGTGTGAGTGTGTGTGTGTGTGTGTGTGTGTGTGTGTGTGACCTCACTTACACATGAGTGTGTGTAACACTCATCTCTCTGTGTGACGTTGCTCTGCAGAACAAACTCAAAGCTACATCTCCTTGTTTTATTCTCACAGTCGTCTTCAGGCGGTTTGTTGAACCTGCTCATTTCAGTTTATTTAATAATGTGAATAATGGATTTAATCATTGCATTTTTTTTACTCAAATGTTCTGTTTATTCAAAGAAAGTTATTGATTAATCAGGGGGGGGGGGGTGCAGGAAGAGCTGGACTAAAACTCCTCAACAGGAAAAGTCTCTTAGAACCTGAAGAAGAATCACGTGGTCGTCAACAGCTGTGAAAACCTGCAGCTGAACCCGAACCCGTCAGGTTCTTCTTCTACCTGTCAACCTGATCTGAACCGTGAAAGAAACTTTGAACTGTTTATCTATCACGTTTATCTGCATCGTCACAACCACCGCTGTTTCCACAGCAACCAGCTGACACACCACACCATATAGCGGCGGCAGCGTTGCCACGGCAGCCATCACACCTTGTCTCCCCGATCAGCGGTGACGAGTCTCGTCGTTAGAGACGAGATTCAGGAGCCGGAGCTTCGTCGAGAGTCGTTCGTGGTCCGGGGGTTGATTCTCGTCACTCGCTCTTCTGCTGATCAACGTCAGGCCACATTTTCGTTCTCACTCCAAAACCTGCAAATGGTCGCGGACGTTTAGATGAGCAATTAAAAAGTTTTTCATAAATGTGTCTCACAGAGAATTCCACCCTGGAGCTGAAGGCATCAAAACGTCGTTAACTTCACCAGGAGGTTGTGTGCTCGCCCCCTGTGTGTGTGTGTTGGTTGTTTTGTTGTAGATTAGCAGGAAGACACAAAATCTACTCCCTGGATTCCCATGAAACCTGGTGGAAGGATGCATTTTTAGCATTTTCCCAGATTTCCCAGAGAATAATTCATGAATCTTCAGTGAGTGAAATCTGGTGCAGCTTGATTTCAGGGATTGTTTGGCACTGGCAGAGGAATGAGCTCCTCTGAGTGGTGTTCGAGTTTGTTTGTTTCTCAGCAGGATTATGTAAAAGCCTCTGAAAGGATTCTCACAAAAATTGATGGAAGGTTTGGAAAAAAAAAGGAGGAATCCAGGATTTTTTTTTTATTACTTTGTGATTAACAATTTTTTGTCATTTTTCCAATTTCCCAGGAAATAATTAATGGATCTTGATGGGAAAAAAATAATTGCACCTTGTTTGCATTTGGTTCGGATTCAAATTAAAATCCACATGAAATGGAAATAAATGTGGTTTCACAAGGGGGAAGGTTTTCACTTGGTTGGTTTTCATCACTCTTCTGCTCAGGAGTTCATGATTTCATGATGGTCGTTGTTTTGTTGGTTTCTTGGTTAAATCTCAGAGGACAGATTAACAGAGGTACGTCCTCTGTTGTGTTCTAGTTTTTAATCTAAAGGTTCGGGACAGAACAACAACGCTGTCCTTCCACAGTCGTGCAGAACTGACTTAGCAAACATTGTATTAAAGGAAATATAAATCATTCAAGCTGTTTTATATCTTAACTTTTTCATCGCACTCTGTTTTTCTTTTCACACGAATCCGCCGTGTCCCTCATGTGAAACACAATCAGACGCACTTTTAACTCAAACCCAGTTTTGTATGTGAGTCAAGCTGCGATTGAACTTGAGGCTGGACTGACAGTCGCTCTGCTGAGGACGCTTTGAAAAGTGTGTTGACTCCTGAGGGGAATATCTGCTCCGATTGATATTCAAATCTGTCTCTAGCACAGATGAGATGCGGCCGTCGCAGATGCTGAATTAACCAATAGCAAAGTCATGTGGACATTTTAAGCTGAATTAGAATTTTGCATTTGCACACACGGCACAAGCAGGTTTGTTAACGAGCAAAACGTCCGTGAGAAGTTTGCATGTTCTCCTCGTGTCTGCGCTGGTTTTCTCCAAAGTCTAAAGACGAGGAGATTCTGATTATCACAGTATTAAAAAAGCTCTGTATTGATGTAGAGCTTCTCTTGTCCTGACGACCTCTCACTTCACAGCACAATGTGCAGCTCTTTCTCTATCACACTTCACTCACACTGTCCACACAGCTGTCGGGTCAGTGTCTCGCCGGGGGGGGGGGACCGAACATGGGACCGAACCGCCCACCCTCTGGTTGGTGGACGACCCGCTCTCTCTCCTGAACCGCAGGAGATAAAGTGATGTGATTGTGAACTCAACAACAACAACAGTAATAATGATAATGTCTTATTTATATAGCACTTCTCAAAACAAAGTTACAAAGTGGTTCACGAATAAAAACACATAAAATAAAAACACAATCCTAAAAGAATAATAACAGTAAAGATGTGACAGATATTCAGGCCTGACCTCCCTTTGCCATCGTAAAAACTAGAATCACATCAAATCAGGGAATGTGTTTCGATGAAATGACGCTTTAAGCTTTGATTTCCTGACGGTCTGCTGTTGTTCCTCAGTTTGAGAACCAGTCGTGAAGCGTTGATGTTGTCGGATGTGACTTCAGTCCAGCACCTGCAGGTTTTAGATACAGTGCACGTGTTGCTCAGCTGTTCAGGCTGCAGCCGTAGTGAAGATGTGCAGCTACAAATAGATGACGCTCATCAGTATCGGCTGCAGATCGCTCGCCTGCCTTCTCACCTGGGTGAGAGCAGGAATGAGTTCATCCTTCAGTTCAAACGTCCTCCTGTTGAACCTGTCGTCCGTCTCAAAGAAACGTCTCCGGACTTTCACCAGCGTCCGTCAACACCGGGTTCTCTTACTGTTCTAAAGACGTTTAAGACTAAACGTCACAGAAACTTTGAACTGCTCCTCTCTGACTCTCTCAGCCGTATGCAGTTTCACTTGTTGCACAGAACAACGAAACATCAGGTGACAAGTGTTTCGATATAATTTGATGAGGAATATAGTTACTCAACATCTGGCTGTGAGTCAGGAGTGTTGTGTTACGAGGCTTTGCGTAACTCAGTGGGTGGTATCTCTTGTTTGTGTGTGTGTGTGTGTGTGTGTGTGTGTGTGTGTGTGTGTGTGTGTGTGTGTGTGTGTGTGTGTGTGTGTGTGTGTGTGTGTGTGTGTGTGTGTGTGTGTGAATGAGAAGCAGAAAGATGAAGGGGGAGAGTAGGTGTTTGTTGTTCTTATGTAATTCTAATAGTCATTTTCACTGTTTGTGTGTGTGTGTGTGTTTGTGTGTGTGTGTCATCAGTCGTCAGTGCACAGGGTCTCCAGGCCAAGGACAGGACGGGCTCCAGTGACCCGTACGTCACCATCCAAGTTGGCAAAACCAAGAAGAGAACGAAGACCATCTACGGAAACCTGAACCCGGTCTGGGAGGAGAAGTTCAGCTTGTAAGTTCAGATTCCTTGTTTCTACCTGAAGGTAAAGTTCAGCTCTCACACGTCTCCAGAAAACTGTCACTGCCACTGTCACAATAAATCTCTCGTGATTATCTGTTGCAAACATGTCGTTCAACCTGGAAACCGAAGCAAAACAAAATGTTTTAAAGTTGAACCTGAGAGCAGAGGCCGACATCTCCGACACATCAGATTTATTTCCTTGCAAATCAACGAATGTTTCCTGGACTGTTACCAGAGAATAAACCCTGTTCACAGAGTTCTTTAAATAGTTGTGAATGCCGAGCAGCTCCAGGCGTGAACTGTGAACCCTCCACCTTAACCCCCCCCGTCCCCCCTGTCCCCCGTCACCACAGCGAGTGCCACAACTCGTCGGATCGGATCAAGCTGCGCGTCTGGGACGAGGACGATGACATCAAGTCGCGGGTGAAGCAGCGTCTGAAGAGGGAGTCCGACGACTTCCTGGGTCAGAGCATCATCGAGGTCCGGACGCTGAGCGGAGAGATGGACGTCTGGTACAACCTGGGTACGTGTGTGTGTGTGTGTGTGTTTGTGTTTGTGTGTGTGTGTGTGTGTGTGTGTGTGTGTGTGTGTGTGTGTGTGTTTGTGTGTGTGTGTGTGTTGATTTAATCATCAACAGTCAGTCGGGGTGTTTGCTTCTTCAGTTCTCATCATAGATTAAAAAATTTAATTCTGAGTGCTTTATCAGTTGTGTGTAATGTTGTGTGTGTGTGTGTGTGTCTGTGTGTGTCTGTGTGTGTGTGTGTCTGTGTGTGTGTGTCTCCGCAGAGAAGAGAACAGACAAGTCGGCTGTGTCTGGGGCCATTCGTCTTCATATCAGTGTGGAGATCGAGGGAGAGGAGAAGGTGGCACCGTACCACGTACAGTACACGTGCCTTCATGAGGTAACACACACACACACACACACACACACACACACACACACACACACACACACACACACACACACACACACTGTGCATTAGAATCAGATGTGTGGAGTATCTGGTTCCTTTTGTGTTCGAGCACCAGCCAAGGTAAAGACCGTGGCAGCAGAAAGCCTCATTATTTTCATCATAGATTAATTGTCGAGTTATTAAAGCGAATCCTCGCGTTGCAGAAATTCAACCCAGTGAAAACTGAACATCTGTGTCTGATTAATGATGAATTTATAATAATAATTTTTAATGAAGTGACTTAATTCAACAAACTGAGATTTGTTGAGACTGAGACATTTTTCTAACTTAATGATTATTATAATTATTCAGGAGTTTTTATAATCTGCAGAGACGTAGGTTTGATTTCATGAACAGACACGTGCTTCAAATTAATAAAAGTCGCCAGATTTGGACAAATTCTCGATCAGCGTGAAAGATTAAACGTTAACAGGCAGGTCACAAATGTCTTTAACTCTAACTTCACTTCTCTCCCGTACATTGGCTGTTTCTGTAAATGTCTCCTCTTAGTTAGCGCTGACCTGTTCGACCTCCCTCTGCCCAGAACATGTTTCACTTCTCCACGGACGTGGAAGGAGGCGGCGTGGTGAAGATCCCAGGGGCTCAGGGCGACGACGCCTGGAAGGTTTACTTTGGCGAGGTGCAACAGGATGTCGTGGACGAGTTCGCCATGCGCTACGGCATCGAGTCGATATACCAGGCGATGACGTGAGTGTTGTTGTCCGTGAACGGGTGTGTTTCCCCGTGTGTGTGTGTGTGTGTGTGTGTGTGTGTGTGTGTGTGTGTGTGTGTGTGTGTGTGTGTGTGTGTGTGTGTGTGTGTGTGTGTGTGTGTGTGTGTGTGTGTGTGTGTGTGTGTGTGTGTGTGTGTGTGTGTTAACGTGCACGTGTTAGTGTAAGTGAGGGATCAGTTCGTTCAACAGGCTGCGATGACATCAGCAAATAGTGAGAAAATCCAATCAGGAAATGTTTTCAATTAGTTTGATTGTGATTGCAGTGTGTGTGTGTGTGTGTGTGTGTGTGTGTGTGTGTGTGTGTGTGTGTGTGTGTGTGTGTGTGTGTGTGTGTGTGTGTGTGTGTGTGTGTGTGTGTGTGTGTGTGTGTGTGTGTGTGTGTGTGTGTGCGTGCGTGTGTGTGCATGTGCAGGGTTGTCATAAAAACTATAAACAGAATGCAAATGAGTTTATCTCATCTAATGAGAAAAGATGATCCGTCTCTTTGGAGATTTCCCAGATGTTTGATTGGATCAGTTGATCGGCAGGTGGAGAGAAAGTCTCACACACACACACACACACACACACACACACACACACACACACACACACACACACACACACGCACACACACACACACACACACACAATTAATTGCATTCATAATGTTGTAATTTGACCTTGTAATTTGAGTTGTGTTTGTGTGTTGGAGGAACATCGCACTGGGAATAAGGGTCGAGTGAATTAAAGCTGGACGCAGACTTCGTCCCAGTGCAAGTTTCGTCTGTTTCGTCCGTGTCTGTAGTTTTTCAGATCTCTTGCACAAATTCGGACACAAGTACAGACAGCAGGCTCCGTCTGTTTCCGTATACGTGTGTAACGTTGAGGATACTTTACCTTTACTTCAGTTTTATTTCCTGTTTCTTGGTTTCCCTCCAACCTTTCAATCTTTCCGCCATTTTCCCTCCATCCATCGAATCCTGGTCCCTTCCTCTGCTCTGGACGTCCACTTCCTTCTCCATACGTCTCACCCTCCTCCCAACACATCCGTTTCCCACCCGTCTCCACATCACACCTCCTTCCAAACCTGCTCGGCTTCTTCTTCTTCCTCTCCTTCTGTTGTCCTCCTCCTCCTCCTCTCTAAACCTTCTCCTCTTCCGTATCGTCCTCAGCCACTTCTCCTGCCTGTCCTCTAAGTACATGCTGTCGGGGGTTCCAGCAGTGATGAGCACCCTGCTGGCCAACATCAATGCCTTCTACGCCCACCCCACCGCCTCCACCAACGTCTCCGCTCCAGCCAGATTCGCAGCCTCCAACTTCGGGGTAAGTGGGACGCGATGAAACCTAACGCAGATCAGCAGCCTTGTTGTCAGAACAAGCCACGGACTCACCTGTGGATGGAGCTCGTTCTTTCTTTTCTATATTCTACATATCTTAGATAATGTAAGTTCACATAATGTAGAACACGGGTGATGGACATTACCACTAACCAGATTAAAGTAGAAGGAGGTTGAGCTTAATGACTCCCGGCTTCGCTGCAGACTCCAGTTCTCCGACCGGTCGCACTCAGACTCCAGTGATGTACGAGCGTGTGCTTGCTTTAATGGGTCGGGGGGGGGGTGGAGACTGGGAACAACTGGGAGGGTCTGTTTCTGGGTTTGCCAGTTGGTGATGAGCTGGATCGCTCGTTACATTTCAGGGAGTTGAGTCACTCACGAGTATCTGAGAAACAGTTTCATTAAAGTGTTTTCTTTCCTGGTTTCATGACAGACAATCTTAATATCACTTAAATAACCCGACGGTAATAAATGTGTGAATCAGAATCTTTTAATGGATGAAACAGTCCAAGAAAAACCATACAGATAAATGACTCATCGACTGAAACATACAAACTGATTCAAAACTAAATATGTTTTGATAATTCGATGAACCTGTGAGCTCCAAACTGTTTTACTAAGAAATGAAGCCGGTTTATTACAAAGCACCTTTCAACAACAAGTCAATTCAAATGCTTTAAAAAACAAAAAGTCATTAAGTCTGAGAATAAATGTCTCATTTACTTGGTGAGACTAAAATACCTTAATAACTTTATCGTTATCAACGCTCAAAATAACATTTTAGGAAATATTTATTGTTTGTATCTATCTATCTCTCCCTCTCTCTCTCTCTCTGTCTGTCTGTCTATAAGTGACAAACAGTGTTAAAGTGACCACGTCCACTTCCACATCTTTCCTCTGGAAAATCACAAATCTTTCAAAATGTTCTTTTTGCAATGAACTCCAGCTTGTTTTTGTTTTGTGTTTTAGGACATTTAGTGTTTTGCTCTCAGAGAAAAGGACACAGACGAACAGGAGGTTGTCTTGTTGTCTTGTTTTTAACCGTCTGTCTCTTAATTTACTCAGACAGACCTCGAACGTCACAAACATAATCTTCCTCTGTCTCGTTGTGCGTTTCTTGTTTTTGTTTTGTGTAATTTTTATACCTGTTGCCATGGTAAATGATAAAACTTCCGTCTCTCTTCTCGTCCTCCGTCTCCTCCCCCTCTCTCCCCCTCTCTCTCTCTCTCCCTCTCTCTCCCTCTCCCTCTCTCTCTCTCTCTCCCTCTCTCCCCCTCTCTCCCTCTCTCCCTCTCTCTCCCCCTCTCTCCCCCTCTCTCTCTCTCTCCCTCTCTCTCCCTCTCCCTCTCTCTCCCTCTCTCCCCCTCTCTCTCTCTCTCTCTCTCTCTCCCCCTCTCTCCCTCTCTCCCTCTCTCTCCCCCTCTCTCTCTCTCTCTCTCTCCCCCTCTCCACCTCTCTCCCCCTCTCTCTCTCTCTCTCCCCCTCTCTCCCTCTCTCCCTCTCTCTCTTTCTCTCTCTCTCCCCCTCTCTCCCTCTCTCTCTCTCTCTCTCTCTCCCCCTCTCCCCCTCTCTCCCTCTCTCTCTCTCTGTCTGAGGAAGATGCAGTGACATCTGTTCTTCCTCCTCCTCCATCATCCACGTCTGAATTCATGTCACCGTCTGACAGTTTTAGAGACAGTTTCACCGCCTGTTATTTTGCACAGGTGTGTGTCTGTGTGTGTGTGTGTGTGTGTGTGTGTGTGTGTGTGTGTGTGTGTGTGTGTGTCTGTGTGTGTGTGTGTCTGTGTGTGTGTGTGTCTGTGTGTGTGTGCAGTAGACTGCAGACGTGTCACACCTCCGTCCCCTGCGGCTCAGAACTTTGCCTCTGGGAACAAACAGTGGGGGGTGGGGGGGGGGGTGGAGGTTGCTCAGTTCACTCAAAACATTATTAAATTAAAATTAAACAACACAGATTTTATGTATTTCAATTGCATATTAAATGTCCTTGTGTCTTTACAGTATTTGGTTAATGGTCACATTTAATGAAGTGTTTTCTATCACGTTGAGTGAATTAAGTGAAATAGTAAAACATAAAACTTGTGTGTTTAATATATATATATGCATGAATAAGTTTAACTTTATTTAAATAAATCACTCAAGTTATTTGATTTATTAACACGGACTGAAATTTTGAATGTAATTGAAATACATGAAGTCAGTGTTTTAGGCATAATACATTTTTAAGTGTTGGTAACAAATCTCAAAAATAAATCACCTTCTAGAGACTTAATAATAAATTCTATATGTGAGTCTAGAAGAGCTCAATAACTTAAAACTGTGCTTATATTAAATGTATTTATATTTACATACGTGTACATTTACTACTGTTAATGGTGGCGTCTCTGAAAGCCTGGAGCACAATAAACCAATAAACTGCACAAACCAAACAGGAGAAGTACCTGGAAATATATCAAGTAAAGCACAGATACATGAAAAAGTACTTAAGTACAGTACACGTATATCTACGAAGACTTCTATATACTTACATACAACTGAGACGTCACTCTGTCCGTCTCTGTCCCTCTCAGTTGTGTTTCATTCTGCTGTCGACAGGATGTGTGTAGAGCTGTTGCCTCTCGTCGTCGTCACAGACGCAGAACAGACGATTCTGTCTGTTTTTATACGTGACTTCACTTTTTAAATCAGAATTAATCAGGAACAAAAAGCAGAAAAGTCTCTGAAATGAGTAAATCCTGCTCTTGAAAGTTAATGACTGAGAGTGAACTGAGGTTTTCTGGATTTACTCGATGAGTGTGAAGTCTTTCATCCTGGATTTTTGTGATACTGCCAGAATATCGATCTAATCTATTTCTCTAAGAAGCACTTTCATCACATTTTGATTTGTCTTCTCTGCCCATTTGTGACTTTGCTTGAATGTGACCAATCACTAATTCCTTGATGCTGAGTGGGAAACGTTAGCCGTCGATTTCATTAATGAATAAGTTGCTGCAGGGAAACTCTGAAAGAATTCAGGGAGGTGAGATTAACAGCTGAGCTGCCGGCAGTCAGACGTCTGGTGACGTGGGATCATTCAGCAGCGAAATTAAAGAATCCAGATGTGTAATATTATAATTTACAGGTCTCATAGTGTTATAGAATTAATAGATATTTATAGATATTTATATATTTGTATCTAGGCTCCAGGGGAACCATGTCGTCCATCTTGAATACAGTCACTGAGCTGCACACGTTGGTTTTGACTCAGAAAGACAAACCCCACTTTCCTGTGTCTCTGCTTCCTGTTACATAACCGTACTGTTCCACGTCTCACCGGGACGCACAGACAGACTCCGGCTACAGAGGAAAGACTCACCGGGCTTGATGAGAACTTGGCTTCTTCCACTGGGCTTCGGTGCCAGTTAGTGTTGGCCACGGTTCATCCCTTCATCCTCAGTTGAAAACGAAAAGGGAAACCCTCAGTACACGAGTGGAAGACTGAGGCGTGACAGAGAAACAATCTGAAGTCAACATCGTGGGATTCACTGCAGGATGCATGTGTTTTTGTATATTGTGTATTTAGTGTTTGTATATTTAGTGTTTCTTCTTCCTCCTCGTTTCTTCCTCCGTCTCGTTTTATCTCCTCAGTTTTTCCGACTCCTTCTTCTTCTCTCCCGGTTTCAGGTTGTTTTACTGGCCTGACTTGTTAAAAAAACGACTCTGCTGCCAAAGCGTATGAAGTTAAAAACGTGGATAAATGAAAAAGAGGCGATGGGGAAACCGTCAGAGCTGCAGGCTTCTCCTGCCCGTGTGTGTCTCCATCGTCTCTAAGTCCAAATGTCTCATAACGAGCGGGTCTCACATGTTCTCGTATAGTTCACCTTCCACGTAAGCACCTCTAAACGGTATGAAAAGGGTTGGTGGTATATACTCCTGAGGATTATAGATCACAGGATATCTGGTGTATCCTCTGGTGTATCCTCTGGTGTTCAGTTGTGTTCAGCTCGTCCCCGACTCTTCTGTCTGTGTTCACCTGCCTCGTGTCGCTCAAACGCTTTCAGATTCAGCAGAAGAAAAAGACGCTCTGGGTTTTTTGTATTATTCTCTTCAGACAAAACATCTCTGCACTCGTCTCTTTTCTTCTCCACACACACACGCTCCTGCCTGTGTGCCCCCCCCCCCGGTCTGGAAAGAAATGGCAAAGAACCTGAACAAAGTGTCTGTTTTTCTCTTTCCTCCGACAGAGAGATCGATTTGTGAAGCTCCTGGATCAGCTGCACAACTCGCTGCGTATCGACCTCTCCATGTACAGAGTGAGTGTCCACTTGCAGCCGCTGTTATTCCAACACACACACACACACACACGTGTAGATTAATTATGAACCATCATCATGTCTTTTACCTTCTTCTGCTCTTCCTGTGATTTATTTCCTCCGACATGTTCTGAATGTTAAACTTCTCGGGCCTCTCAGACGTTTAATTTCTCCCGTCTCTTCGGGTTATTAGTCTTTTTGTTTTTTTTTAATTCTGCATTCGTGGTGACTGTTTGCTTGTAATTAGTTATGCAATGATAAATTAAAAAGCTTCGGTGAACTGGGAGACGTGATGAGGATTAAAACGACAAACTGCCGAGATTGAAAACCGACGCTGGAGAAAATCGAATGACCCAAGAAGACCTTAGTCCGGAAAGGAAGAACTTTCATTAACGGTCTGTGTGTGTCTGTGTGTGTGTGTGTGTGTCTGTCTGCAGAATAACTTCCCAGCCAGCAGCAAGCCTCGCCTCCACGACCTCAAGTCGACAGTGGATCTTCTCACCAGCATCACGTTCTTCAGAATGAAGGTAGAGACCCAGTGAACGATCTCACTACGACCTGGATCCATTAAACTGCGTGTTATGATCGTACATCGTGTTGAATCCACGTGATTCTCATGTTATAACCTCCAGATTTTGCATGTTCGTGAATGTTTGGTTGAGTTTGCATCTGACCTGCGAGTCGTCCGGCTCGTCTCCAGGTGCTGGAGCTGCAGAGTCCTCCCAGAGCTGCCAACGTGGTGCGGGACTGCGTCAAGGCCTGCCTGAACTCCACCTACGAGTACATCTTCAACAACTGTCTGGAGCTCTTCAACCGCCAGTTCCAGTCCGCCGCCCCCCCCGTGAGTTTCTGCAACGTTATTTCTGCCTGACGAAGGTCGAGCACCGAAACGTCGCAAATAAATATGAGACCGCAAGAAAGACAATGTTTTTGATAACTTTTTGAATCCAGAAGTCTTCATGAGAACGTTTAGACTGAACTTCTAGTTAACTCTTCCTCTTGTTGTAACCTCACCGATTGTTGTTCCTCGTGCAGCCCGAGCCAGAGAAGAAGAAGAAGGAGAAGAAGAAGAAGAAGAAGGAAAAAGCTGAAGGAGAAGAGGGAGAGGATGATGAGGAGGAGGAGGAGGAGGAGGAAGAGGAGGAGGAGGAAGAGGAGGAGGAGGAGAAGAAGGAGGAGAATCAGCCGGAGGAGCAGGGCCCGAGTATTCAGAATCTGGATTTCTGGCCCAAGCTCATCACGCTCATCGTCTCCATCATCGAGGAAGACAAGAACTCGTACACGCCCATCATCAACCAGTCAGTGGCACTCATCCTCTATTTTCCATATTGTATAATAATAATATTCATATGTAAATGAACTTTATTTATATAGCTTTTCTTTACAAACTTAAAATCTGCTTAAGAGAAAGAAAGAAAAATAAGAGAATCACAGAATATTGCATGGTTTAAAATGAGTAAAGTGACATGAAGCCCATTAAAAGTTTATGAAATGAAACACAACCAATAATTTAAAAGAAATTTGAATTACATGAATTAAAATAAACCTTAGCACCGCTTTTATTTGTTTTTGGATGGTTCCAAAAAACAGATAATTCAAAATTGAATGTTAAGTGTTGAAGATTAGTGCCAGAGATTAAAGTGATGATTTTACGATAATAAATTTGTAATATTACGAGAAGAAACTCGTAATATCAGAAGAACTACTGCTGATATTTACCCTGTAAACTGGAACTTCTCTCTGTTCTGACTCCTGAACTCATCTTCTTCTTCAGGTTTCCTCAGGAACTCAATGTTGGTAAAGTCAGCGCTGAGGTCATGTGGAGTCTGTTCGCTCAGGACATGAAATACGCCCTGGAGGGTAAGACTGTGTGTGTCTGTGGTTGTGTGTGTGTGTGTGTATGTGTGGTTGTGTGTGTGTGTGTGTGTGTCTGTTTGTGTGTGAGGTTTCCTGCCCTTTGCATTCACTCTTTCTTTTCTTCCATCCATCAACTCTCCTCCAGTTTTGCATCAAATCGATCACTGCCGCTGGAACAACGGTGAGACGCATCGCAGCTGGTGAACAGAAACAGTCAGAGGAGACAGTGCTGCGCTTGTGTTTCTGTGTCGGGGTCACGGAGACAGAGAGAGTCACAACACACTGAGATAACACACGCACATAGACAAACACACAAATGAAGAAAACAACTTCATCACTTCGACGACACAAGTCACGACACGTGCAAATACAGACGTTTGCAGAGCGCTGAACTCTCTCTGTCTCCGTGCCGACCAGAGTTAGAGAGTTAGAGCTGTATCGTGACATCTGAGACCAGTTTAACCAGTTTGACCAGTTTGACATTAGAGCACTTGTCTCCGCTTAGACTTAACAGTCTAACATTCAATCAAGCTGCATCGATCAGTCTGAATATGTGTTTTTCATCAAGATCCATTATTATTTTTCCCGGTGAAATAGGTGATAGTGTAGAAAACAGGGTCACTCGCCTGTTGTGTCTGTTGTGTCTGTGTCCACTCGTCTGTCCTCCTCTTCTAGACTTTGTTTGTTTTTTTTTGTGTCGTAGCGTTATTTTCTTTTTCATCTTCAAAGCCATTTTCATCTCTGCCATTCCTTTGTCTCGCCTGCTTCCTGCTTCTCTCTGACATCTCGTTGGTTTCTGTCATAAATCTGTCGCCACCTCAGCCCCCAACACATTCCGCATCCGCAGAGTCGATTTCTACGCTGGTAAGACTGCGTGTGTGTGTGTGTGTGTGTGTGTGTGTGTGTGTGTGTGTGTGTGTGTGTGTGTGTGTGTGTGTGTGTGTGTGTGTGTGTGTGTGTGTGTGTGTGTGTGTGTGTGCGCTGTAAAACTTATTTTACAGCAGATAATATGAGCATTTATGTTTTATATTAAAAGATTTCTTAATTCAAGTTCTATATATTTGGTTGTGTTTGTGTGGTCACAGTGTGGGTTGAGCTGTCCACAATGACAGGAAGTCAGTGTTGTGTAACCTTGTGTGTCTTTGTGTGTGTGTGTGTGTGTGTGTGTGTTTGTCTTTTTTACAGAACACGAGAAACATCGTCTCTGTAAGACGGCCGACTACATGAACCTGCACTTCAAGGTCAAGTGGTTATACAACGAGTACGTTCAGGACCTGCCGGCCGCCACAGACACTGTGCCTGAGTACCCAGCGTAAGACGCACACACAGACACACACACACACAAATACACACAAACACACATGCGCCCACACTATTCTCTCTTCTTGTTTGATCATTTCTGCCTGTTAGTGAATTAACACTGATGGACACACATACAACACACACACAATATACAGACTCCTACACACTCATACACATCACTCTTTGCCAGGTATGTACATTATAATAATTATACTATAAGTATTGGTAATAGAGTTATGATAATACTCATGATAGTACATTTTATTCAGGTAATAATATTGATAATGCATTTTACTTCGATAAAGTAACAAGGTGTTTTACATTGGTAAAATATTTCAAACAACAACAGAAACAATGAAACTCGTGAAATCAGTCAATTAAAAGAAATTCATGTTAGATTTGAATGAATCTGAATATTAAACATAATTCTTACTTTTCAAAGGGCACTAATTTCAGTTAGAGTTTCTCGTGCTTGTCCTCGTGGATCACGCAGCCGGTCGGTGACACTTTTCCGTCTTCTCGCCGCTCCAGGTGGTTCCTGCAGTTCGTCCTGGCCTGGCTGGCTGAGAACGAGGAGGTGTCCATGGAGTTCATGCACGCAGCGCTGGAGCGAGACAAGAGAGAGGGGGTGAGTCCAGGAGGACGGGGACGGGGACGGGGAGGGCCGTCGAAACAGAAACTGTTCCACCAGAGAAACGCTCTCAGCTCGACATGATTCTGTCTAACGAACCAATAACACAAATTAATACGAGGTTCTTAAAAGTGTAGTTGAACAGCATCTCTAAAGTCGTGGTCTTAACCATGAAATGAACCGTTTTGCATTGTGCGAAATGCCCAGTGGGAATCGGGGGGGGAGCCATTGTCCTCGTTCGTCCTGCAGCTCTGATCCTTATTTATTGGTTTATTTGTTCTGGTGTTTCTAGGCAACGCGTCCGTTACTTACCTGTGGTTCACCAGACCGTCGGCAGCTGCTGTCATCAGGCAGAGACACAGTAATTACAGACAAATGGAGGAAACTCACAGATTATAGAGTTGGATCTGCAGTTCCTGTTCTGTGGATGTAAACAGGACGTGAAATTAAGTGTACGCTGTCACTTGGATCTCGCTTTGGCAGCATATATTTATTTATACATTATGACAGCCACAGTTCAAACCACTGGTTGATGTTTATTTGCAGTGGAAATGCAGTTTATAAATAATATTATCCCTGAAGGTGTGACTCACACTGAATATACAGTCGGTGGCTTGTGGCTCAGACGGTTTAGAGAACTGGATAAAACCTGGTGACGTGTTTGTTTACCGATGAGCTCTCGTTACTTTGTCATCAGCCGTTTCTCCACTTGAATCAAATGTAGTAATTTACTCTGAAGTTTGAATCTTGTTTCCCGAGGACTGAGATTTAATGAAGTCAAACAGGAACAATCTGTCGTCTTCTTCGATGAGCGGAGCTGAAACGTTCGCGAGCAACAAACAAATCTTTGTTTTTAATTATAAACACACTTATGAGGGGATATTAGAGCAACGGAAGGAGACTCACGTCTGGAAAACATCAGTAAACAAATGAAAATATTAAGTTTGAAAATCCTAATGAAGATCCTATTAAAGTCACTGCTACTAATGAACGCTGCTGAATGCTAACATGCAAAATGCAATTAATCCGTTTGATTATAAACTGATATATCTGGTTTATTTTTTACATAAAACCTGCTCAGAACCAGATCAGCTGCGTTCGGACGGTTTCCAGTTATATTTTCCCTCCTGGACCAGAAACAGCCTGAGGAAGGAGACAGCACTTCCATCCAGCGCAGAGTGAGAGACGGCTTCAGTCCCTCGACCCTTTTCTCTGCAGGAAGCTTCAGTTCACTCAGGTGCAGCAGACGTCTGCTTTTGGACAGAGTGATGGACATGTTTGTCTCTCGCCCTCCTGGACGTCCCCCGAGCTGCGCTTTCTCTTCGAGCAGAAACGTCTGCAGAACAGAACTGAGCAGTTCGACTGAACTTGAACTGACTCAACTGTTTTACCGGTTCTGTTCAAGAAGCTGTGGCCTCGCAGGTCGGCTCAGCAGCTCCTCTGGGCACCGAGCACACGTCCATCTGAGACATTTGACTGATGATCAGTTATGATCTGTGATTAGTGCAGCAGCTAGAAATAAGAATGGTCAGGGTTTGGGTTTGATTACAGGGGAAGGAGAGAAGGAGAGAAGGAGCAGTAGTAGGAAACATCAGCTCTGGTCTTGAATACAGAAATGTGCTCTTCCCTCCTCCTGCAGTTCCAGCAGACGTCCGAGCACGCTCTGTTCTCCAGCTCCGTGGTCGACATCTTCACTCAGCTCAACCAGAGCTTTGAGATCATCAGGAAGCTGGACTGTCCCGACCCGACCGTGGTGGCTCATTACAACAGACGCTTCGCCAAGGTGAGACGCACCACGTGAACAAACCTTAACGACACCAGGTTTACACGTCGTCACATAATGTACCTACATGCACACGGAACAAGTGTGAATGAAAGTACTTGTCTTGTCACTGATGCACGTTTAAAAACACGTTTAAAAACTCCCGTTCTCCAAAAAAGTTCAGTTTAATACTCAGTTTACACAATTTTTTACGAAAAATATAAGAAAATCCCTCCATTGTCTTTACTGCTCAACCTTTGAGGGTCGTGAGTGGAACTGGAATCAATTTATAAACTTCGGACCTTCACGTCCACGACCGTTCTCGTACCTTATGTGGTATAAATATGTGGCAAAGGAACAACTGTACTATGTTGCGTTTTTACCTTAAAGTTTCTTTGTGTTGCAGCTTTAAATTGCGACTTTTAAATCTCTTGAATCCTTTATTCCTCTGAGATACTGACCTCCGGCTTTCAGGCACTTGAATTCAGTGCTTTTGTCGTAACTGAGCCTTAGACTTTATTTATTTTTTTAAATTGAAGGCAGTTGCTTTTAGTCAAAGACATTAAATCTAACAGACGTTTCTCTGCAGAAGAATTGTGTGCACAGAGGTTTGTGTGTGTCTGTGTGTGTGTGTGTTGTTTGTGTTGCGATGGCTCGATCGATGGGGGACTCATTAAATAAAGAATAGCTAATGTAAGACATCGCTCTCAGCCGCCCGTCTCCACGTCCCCGACCCGTGACTCCATTTTCTTTTTCATGTTAATCCCCCTCTGCCTTTTCATCTCGTCCCAGTCGGAGCCGCCACCGCCTCCATCTTGTCTTCTGAGCTCGGATCATTTCTTTATTTCTCTCTTCTCTACACACGTCTCTGTTCTTTAAATCTTCGTCATAGTTTGTTTTGTAAAAGTGTGAAATGAGAGTAAAGAAGTGAAAGAGGACAATGAGTCGAACGAAGAGAGGAAACCGTACGACGCAGTGCAGGCAGCGGACAGGCCACATGTTTAATGCATGAGTGTTAGAGGGCCGTCTGGCTGACTCAGCACAAAGAAGTGGATATAACAGAGGAACAGAAACTTCTTTTTCACATCACGGCTGATAAATGAACTCGCTGATTTGTTTCAAAGTTTAATGTAAACAGCCCGAACGTCGTTTCTCACCAACCTGAACTAACGTGTCCTTCCTCATTTTACAGTTGTAATACTTTATCTTCATGTTTTAAAAGCTGCATCATTTGTTCTCTGTCTTTCGTGGGTGAAACGTTTTCTGATCTGATTCGAAGGACTAGTGAGAAATTGATGACGAAACTTTACGACTCATTTTTCTTCCTGATGGATGAAAAGGTTGAAACACAGGATATAAATAATAGATTTAAATGTAAAAAACTTGATGTGGACTGATTTGAAATTCCCCAAAAGACCAAAGGAATGAGAGCAGAGCATCTTCTCAGTCATCAGGGTTCGAACAGAGCTGGTTTGGACCTGATGGAGGAAGCACCAGGGTTCGGATTCACTTCTCCAGATGTTCCCCTGAGAATCGAACATGTCCCGAGTGTTTGTTTTGTGTTGCCCCTGCAGACGATCACCAAAGTGCTGCTGCAGTACAGCGCCCTGCTGGCCAAGAGCTTCCCCTCCTACTGTGAGAAGGAGAAGATCGTGAGTAGCTGCTGCATCTCCAAACACCCTCACTCCTCCTCGCTGTGGAGTGGAGGAATCCTCTAGCTGCTGCTGCCCACTTCACTGACCCTGGAACTTCCTTAACTCATTGTCTCGTTTGCTTGTTTTTGTCGCCCGACCTCCTGCAGCCGTGCGTGCTGATGAACAACATCCAGCAGATGAGGGTCCTCCTGGAGAAGATGTTCGAGTCGATGGGAGCGAAGCAGGTGAGTGAAAGGTTTATTGAAGACTTCCTGCGGAGAGGTTTTCATTTCAAACCTCAGACGCTGATTTCACTGAATACAAGTCATCAACAAAACAATCCGACATGACGACGGTTAAATACGTTTTAATCCAGAAATAACTAAAGTGTGACAATGCACATTTATCTTATTTATCTTTACGAACCCGGGAGCAGCAGTGAAGCAGCCTGAGTGAGAGAAGAAACGTCAATAACTCAAAACCATAATCCCTGTAGTCCACTCGTTTATTATTTAAAGGCCTGAATTTCGTTTTTTAACATTTTATTTTTTCAGAGGTTTTCAGCTGTAAAGTGCTGGAGACAGATGTGCAGCTGAAATCCAACACAAAGTTATTCCTTCAAAGTTTCTGATCGTAACTTACAACGGAGTTTTATGGCCACTTGTCTAATCTGAGATAACGAGAATAAAGTCAATAATAAACGGTCATAACTCGAGGCTACGTGTCGCGTTAGAGTCTCAGAACAAACCGTCCATGTACATGTCCAGTATGTGGACATGTACACAGTCCATGTACATGTCCAGTATGTGGACATGTACACAGTCCATGTACATGTCCAGTATGTGGGTCGCCTCAGCGTCCTCGAGCTGTGACCTCATTCCTGTGATGTGTGCTTGGGAGAGATCCTCATGGGACCATGACAGCACTGGTGATGTGGTGTCGGGCCAGTGGAGCGGCGTGGTGGCGAAGCGGCATAGACTGGAACGACAGCGGAGACAGATGAACCTCAATAAACTCAGGTTTCGTCGGGTGATATTTTAAAGTGATGGAACTTTAAGCTTCGTCGATATAGTCGACATATTTCATCCAAACTGAGGACTTGAGGGTCAACGTACAGAGACATTCACACCTACGCTCCACTTATGTAAACTCACGCAAACTCCACATGGAAGGACGCTGGTAGAACTGGGAATTGAACCCAAAACCTTCTGGCTGTGAAGCCACTGTGGAAACCGCTGCACCACAAATTAAACTTGAGAAGTGATTAGTAACTTTCCCTTCATGTGTAAAATCCCAGATTTGAAATGACTTCATGTTCAGAGCAACAACATGAACAGGAAGTTAGAGTCACACAGACGTTCTTCATCTTGTTCTTCGTTCACTTGACTTTTCAGTTTGAACTCGTATAGAAATAACTTTGCTTCTACATTTCTTAAATAAAGGAGTAACCTCTTAAAAAGGCTTTTTTCTGAGGATGTGCAGCAGATGCTCAGGAACAAAAAGATGTGCGGCCTTGAATTATTTTTTAACGTAAAACGGGAGATTGATAGTGTGTGTGTGTGTGTGTGTGTGTTTGTTTGTGTGTGTGTTTCCCTCTACAGCTTACTGCTGAGGAGGAGAGGGTATGTCGAGGTTTATTTTTTTATTTTGTGTCCTTGCTCCCTCTCTCCCTGTTGCTCCTTCAACATATTCCAAATAAACAACCTCCTCATTACAGCACCAACTCTCCCTGAACCTCCTCCAGCTGTCAAACCTCTTATCCACAGTAGAGTTGTGTCTATTTTGAGGTTGATCCCAATTTACTCATAAATGAGATATCAAATAGAATCCTCTCTCCTCCTCCTCCTCCTCCTCCTCCTCCTCCTCCTCCTCTTCCTCCCTCCTCTTCCTCGCTCCTCACCTCCTCTCTCTCTCCTGATGTCACCTTTATGTCAGAAACACTGTTTTTACTTTGCCGTTTCTTCCTGAAAGTTGGAGAATGAGGAGGAACGTGACGAGTGTGATGAGGAGGTGGGTCGACTTGTTTCTCTGTCACAACCTCAGGGTTAGATTTGTATGAGGTGACTTGTGACATGTGATTATGTTATCCCACGTTAATCCCAGATGGATCTTGCAGTTTTGACGTAGCATTACAGATTCACTGCGGGAGAACAGGAAGACAAACATGTTGTTGTAGACGTGAGACATTGGGGCTGAGACTCATTCTTCTGTTTGCTGAACACAGTGAGACGGGAGAACGGAGTTAGAGTCGAGAGACGACGTCTACAACCGGATGTTTTTCACAACTAGAGAGATCATACTTAGTTTCCAGTGTTGGGTTTGGTCCAGACGATATTTTGGCTCATGTCTATCAAGAGATATTTGAATATGAACACAGATAAATTGAATAGCAGATGCGTTTTGGTCGATGTGTTCCACTTGTTTTAGCCCCAAAATCGTGATGATTCACATTTCTTATAGTTTCAAGTGTTTGTCATCAAATGAATCTCCAATAACTAACACGTGGAGTCAGGTTTAGTTTTCAGAAGTTCACAAGCAGTCATATTATTTTCATAGTTCATGGTTTTAGTGGACAACAGCTGATTTCTTTTCCTGTTTTTAGTTTCTATTTAGTTTAACTTGGTTTTATTTCCTTGCCTCACCTCCATCAGGCCTTCTCTGACAATGAAGGGGAGGATGACATGGTGGGTAAACTGCATCATCAGCAGAAAAAAGACTGGACATCACTTTTATTTTCATTTAAATTCATACTGTCTTTATGTTTTATTACAATAACTGTCTCTTCCTTTGGGGGCTGTGGGATATTCTTCATGGCCGCCAGTCAGAGGAATCCAAGGTGAGGGAAGGAGTCGGGGTCACAGCCCCTGAGTCTTCAGTCTTTATTATTTCCTCAAATGTCACTTTTTCTTATTTTCTGTTCTTATTGTTTTGTCCGTTTCAAACAGTCTGGCTGCTCAGACTCTGAAGGATCTGAGGTAAGAGACTGTGAGAAGGAAAAATAGAATAAAACTTTATTTTTTAACCTCATCCGTAGACATGATTAGCACCTGACACACGGTGAAGAAAAGAATTCCCATGATCCTTAGCTGCTTCATGACATCATCAAACTAGGCCTTTAGTTGTTGTTTTGACAGAGACCCCTAGTGGCCAAAGTCACATATCGTACGTTTACGTGAAAAAAACCTGGAGACCCGAGACATGGATTTGAAAAAGCTTGATTTTCTGCTTCAGGAGCTTTTCTCAAATCCAAAATAAGAATTTACGACAGATTTGTTTCCATGTTATCAAGTGACTTTGACTCGTGTGAGCTCGTCGTCTGCCTCCCCCTGTGCTAATGAGTCAAAGAGCCAAAGAGCCTCTGGTTCCATGTGTCAGCAGAGATCTGAACACATCTACAGCTGGAGCCCTGAGACGGAGCGTTTAATAGACGCCACAGTGGGCGGCCAGATAATTGAATTTGATCTCGTATTTAGCTTCAACTGAATGGCGACTGTGTGTCAGAGGACGGTGGGGGGTCTCCGACATGTCGGGGTGGGGGGGGAGATAAAGTCTGGGCTGCGCCGCTTAACGAGTAAAGTTCCTCCTCGTCAACAGATGTTAAGGGAAGTGAGAGAGAAGATAAACACTGTCGTCGGCGGTTTTGCTCGAGTTGGAGCTTTTATTTTGTGTCTGAGGGAACAAATCGTGTTTATCTGCCGAACAACTCCGACAAAAAACTGCCCTGACATCGTTTTGTGAAATCATCTCCTCCGGTTTTATTAAACGTGCATAAAGCAACTCGGCCTGTTGACTCACTTTGGTGGTTAATTGATGCTGTTGTTGCATCGCAGCTTAAAATATAAATCGGAATCAGATATTGTTTTTTTCGCAATTAAAAGGGTTTTATTTATGCAGCAGAACCTCATGTTTATTGAGGATTTATCCGACTGCGGCGTGGAAATGTTGATGTGAAATTATATTAAACTGTATTCAATTTGCTCCGTGAGCAGATTATTAGTGATGGAAAGTCAGGTTGGATCTTTATTTGGTGTCTGCGCTTGAGAGCTGTTACTGTCAGGAGAAAGCAGTTTACTCAAGTACCTTTGAGGTATTTGTACTTTAGTATTGACATTAATCTGTCACAGAAAATATTTTTACTCCAATAACTTTACCAGGATTTATGACCTATGCTGCAGCCAGCCACCAGGGGGCGATCAATACGTTTTGGCTTCACTTTTGGGAGCCGTGATGTCGTCCATCTTTATCTCAGCATCGCTCTGCTTGTTTCTCTACGAACTCGAGGAATAAACCAATAAAATGATTTCACCTGGAGACAGATTTTCCTTCTGTCGTTAACTTAACGTTGAAATGATGTGAAAGTGAATGAGATTTTAATTTCTCTTGTATAAATGCTCTGAATGAACCAAACACACGTTGTCGTCTCTCGTCCTGTTCGTCCTCAGATCGACAACAAGGACAAGGACAAAAAGGTCGGTCAGGCCTCAGTCATTCAAACAGGACGTTTGTTTTGTGTGTTGTGGTGTTTGTTTGTGTATTTTTTATGTGTTATAGCATCACAAAGTGCAGTAGAATATCAGTAGAATATCAAACCTGATCCTTATTAAGTAGAAACAGTAAATTATGTATTTTGTATCTGTAGAAATCCCTTGAACTTCTTCCAGTGTCGTACTGTCGAACGTTAAATGATTCACGTTCGTTAAAATGTCTTCCTCGTGTCTTATAATGGTTTCGTTTGAACTGTTGGCTACGCTGCCCCCCCCCCCACGATTTCTGGTGGTACTGCTCCATATCCATGAGCTTTTAGAAGACGTGCACAAACACGGACAAAATTAACAGAGCGCGTCCGTTTCAATATTTAACGTTAAGCATAAATGAGCCTTAGAGCTGATGAATGAATCCCCATGTGTGCCTGCAGGGGGCGCTGTTGCTCAGTGAAGTCACATAGTGTCGCTTTAATCATGTCTCCTATCTGTTGTCCTCTGTCTTTTTCTGTTTTTAATGTCTCGCTGTTTTATTTGTTTCTTTCTTAATAAGACCGACAAGGAAAAGGTGAGGACCCTCATGAAACCTCTAATACTCCACGATGGAGCATTTTATTTTGTTATCGTTTTCTCATTTGTTCTTCATTTGTGTTTTTCTTTCCTGTTTTTACACCTTCAGTCTGAGACGAGGAAGGAAAAGGTGCGTTGGCAACTCATTTGTGTTACAAAATGATATTCAGGCATTTAGAGGCGTGTGTGTGTGTCTGTGTGTGTGAACTGGATTTAATGGCTTTTACCAACTGTACATTGGTTTTTAAACGATAAGTCACAGTTAGATGAGACTGGTTTGGACATGGAGGAGGAGGATGATGAATAAGGACAAGAGCCCCAATAGGAAGAGGACTGACAGTTCACAGGAGAAAGTAAAAACCAAGTTAAAAAGAGTTGTGCTGCTCCTGAAATGACCACTAGAGCGTCTGAGAGATAAGAGGACGAACGGAGAGATTCGTTTCCCTTTGTTAACATGAGGCCGAACTCTACTTTCATCTATAGGTTGTTTTGAATGTGTTGTGTTGCCATAAAGGGCCAAGAAGGTTTCCAATAACCAAACCTTCCAACGCAGAGGGAGCGAGTCATTAGTGGAATGATTTGGTGATTGGAAAGATGGACTGCAGACTCCTCAGAGATACTTAAGTGTATTATAATCCCAGGAAGCCAAGATTTCTGATCGCCCCACAGAGGAGGGATGTGAAAACCTCTGAATCAGCACAACTGGGTCTGTGAGGGTTTCAGCTAAAAGCAACAATAAGCTTTATTTATCTGTGAGTCACTGCCTGGAGGAGAGAGGCTGAAACAGGGGGAGAACCTAATAAGAGATCCCAAAGAACCAAGAGTGTGTTCAGGTGTGGCATCATCGCTCACAAGTGTGTGTGTGTGTGTGTGTGTGTGTGTGTCCTTGCAGGCTGAAAAGAAAGACAAAGAGAAGCAGGTTGGTTTGTTGATGCTTCTTCTGCCCTTCACCTCCTTTCTGCTCCAAAGCTTCAGTCGTTCTACTTTCTCTAAATCCGTCGCTCTCCTTCCCCTGAAACTCTGATTTTGGTATTTATTCAATTTGAAAGGCACTGGTTTTTATTTCTGTCACTGCACAAGAGAGTTCTGAACTTTATTTTGAATCCCAAAGAGAAAATGACAGTGTTTACTTTCTTTTCAACTATTCTCCTTCTCCTTTCCGCCCAAAGGAGGAAACTAAAAGCAAAGAGGTGAGTGGTTGTAAAGGAATATTAGCTTCAGTTGTAGCGAAAGGTCCGACACCATCCAGCTGTTTAAAGGTTAGTCCTGTCTTCTTACTTTATATTGATGTCCTCTTTGACTAAAGGCCTCTAGGTAGTTTTGGACTAATTCTCCCGTCGAACGTAAAGAAAGTTTGACATCGCACCAAAAGTAAAGAAGAAAAAAAGACATGAAAAGTTAACGAAATGAGTAAAATGAGGTTTTGCACATCTGCAGAACTGTAGTTTGTTTTCTTCGGTCTCAGTCACATCAGACGTAGTTTTTGCATAAGATACGATAAGATACTTATTGTGCGCACGTGTGTTTGTGTGTTTTGCGATGAGCACGGGTCCAGAGAAGCGAACGATCCGACCTCGTGATTCGCTGCACGCTCGGTCTGCCGCTCCCTCGTTATAGCCACAGCTGACTCGTCGATGACTCAGACATTTCCCAGAATCCTCTTCTAAGAATCGTTCCCATTTGCCAAAAAACACTCGGCCCCTGGCAGAGGCAGCGGAGCTTGATTCAATTTACAGAACATTTATATATTTCTTGTTTTCCAAGGATGAGGTTTTTTCTTTTCTGTCTGATTTAAACTCCTTCATGGTCAAACTGTTCGCTCGTCATCGCCCTCACATGTTATATTGATGTGGGGAACGTACTGAAAAAGGTGAAATCGCTTGTGTGAGGTTTTTATTCTGTTGTTTTCTTTCTCACCAGTTGAAGGAGGAAGTAAACAAGGTTAGTTTGACCCTTTCTTCCTCTGTAGTTTCTCCCTCAGCGCCTGACTTTGATCTCCTGTCAGCTGCAGACGTCCCCGTCTCACGTCCCCGTCTCACGTCCCCGTCTCACGTAGAAAATACAATATTATATAAAAACCTGAGCAAACTAAACCAGTTATCAATCTGAAACTCATGGACGTGCTGCTCAATAGAAATCTGCATTTATGAGACGTAAACAGCCCGTTGTTGTTCACTCACATATTTCACATATATAAAACATAAATATTGTATATATATTTCTATTTTACATCTTTTGAGATTAATCAAATGGACACATTTTGGAGGGTGACATTTATTTAGGAGAGCTCCAAAAAACAAGCAGCCACTGTATATTTTTAAATCTAATTTTCTAACATCTAATCTATTTTTATATTTGCACCGAACACGTGTTGTTGAAACTTGACCAGATTTTATGGTCAAGTTTAGAAACTTTAGAAAGGTGGGATATTATTCAGCACTTAAATTCTTAAACCATCATCACTGTTTTCTATAAGTGTTAAAACCAGAATATTAAAACCAGGAAGTGGTTTCTGAAAAAGCCAGGTATTAAAAATGGACTGAATTTAAACACTTTTCTTTAATAATCGACGACTCACAGCACTTTACATTCACTCACACATACAGCCCTTTCTGTCCCACATGATCCACACCGGGGATCAAACCGCTGACGTCCTCGTGCGACCCGCCACACAAGCATCCGATTATTTATTCAATCGGTTCCTCCACATAATTCCAGTTTGGGATGAGGTCAGCGTGCAGCGGGAACGCAGACTCATGGTGTCAGCGTTCCCTTTCGTCCTGAAGAATCCCAATAAACCAGAGGCAATAAACAAAAAGCTTTTATTAAAATCGCCCACTCACCACGACCCAACCCACCAGACAATATCCAGAAACACACCCCCCCCCCCCCCGAAATAACAATAATAAGACTTGTGCTGCTCTCACCTGCTGCGCTCCCTTAAATTACATTTAACCCTCGTCATAGTCTTTGTTTGTGTTAAATCATCGATGTCCTGCGCAGTGTCTTCTCCTTTTCTTTTTACTTTTCTGTCTTTTCTCCTGTTTTTTCCTTTCTGTCTTTCCGGGAAGACCGAAGCCACAGCTGCCACCAACAAGGTACTTCTGGCTGTTAGAGCGATTATATATATATGTGTGTGTGTGTGTGTGTGTGTGTGTGTCTCCTTTTCTTCCTTAAGCTCCTTTTCTCAGTCATTCACTTTCATTCTCTTCCCAACGTCTTGAGGAGTCGGAACCAAGTGCAAAGAGGATTTCAAACAGATCTGAAGTTTCCGTTTTAAAGGATGTTGAACCTGCAACAAGTCTTCACTTGTCAAGATCATGGTGGTTTCACAAAACTTACAAATCTCAAGTCACATTTTGACTTTGACTCAGATGAACTGATTTCAGAGGTCAAAGGTCACAGTGTCCTCGTATGAGTTGTAGATTGAAACCTGTTTACGACTGCAGGGCCATATTTCATCGTTTTATTTTACCAAACACAGACTTCTAAGCTCTGAATTCACTGTAGTTATCGACTCTTCCGGTGTGTGTGTGTGTGTGTGTGTATCTTCATGTAGAGGAAAGGATTGTTGCCCTGTACTTTCATCAGTCTTCCAAGGAGACATCACGTGCACAGTCACGTGCGCAGTCACCTTCAAACACCTATAAAGATGTTTGACTGCTCCACACTCACATAAACACTAACTGTGCTTTTTCATTTTTTTTGGACTCAGACCAAGAACACACTTGTCCTGAAGACGCTGAGTGGATGGTCCAACCCTCCACTTTACTCAGTGCAACATTTTTCAATTAAAATGCAAGATACTAAAACGCTGTCACTTGAAAGTCACAGGCTTCCGTTAGTCCAATTAAAGCCTGTGGCGCCTTGCCCACCGTCCTCTATCTAATAACTCAGTCCCACATTTATCGACGGCACACTTTCCCTCTGCGATGTCTTGTCCTGCAGTGGCCTGGCCTCTCGGCTGGTGGAACATGTGGAGCACACTTCAGATCCAGCATACTGATGAGGCGTCTCACAGGTTTAATCAAGGTCTGACGGCAGGCTCCTCCCTTCACCCTGCTTGACTCACACAAAGCTGCACGTCCGGCAAATGGAGAAGATGGTTGACTGCTGCTCGTCACTAAGAATTCAGTTTTAAAAGCCACGTGCACCAGTTGTTCGGACTGATTAGACATTTGCTTAGTTTGCAGTTGGCACGGCGACCGGACGAGTACATAAGATCCAAACGCTCCCATAAGGAGGATAAATGTTTGGGTTGTCGTAAAAGTCTCATTAGTAGAGAGACGTGTTCGAACCGGGTGTGTTCACGCCCACACAGTCCAGCAGAGACGTCCAGAGGCTCGATCTGTGTTGAGCTGTCACGGTGCCGAGATGTGTAAGAAAAAAGCAGAACATTTACCTTTCTGTGTTTTCTTCTAAACTCTAAAGTAAATAATTAAAAACCCGAATGAAGCGGGTGGAGTCTGACTGAAAGCTTGAGGATACTGCACGCCCTGCTAGCTGTCAATCACTCTGTATCCCCGCCCCCAATGCACACTGATCTTTATGGTCTATTTGACTCATAATTCAAAAAATGAACATCATGTTTTATTGAAGAAGACTTGAAACTAGAGACTGAGACATAAACTCCTTAGTAAGATATAAAGAGACATTATAAATCAGATGAGAAGTATAGTCACGACTTGTTTACAAACGGGTGGAGTCGCCCTCTGCTGGTCATTGGAGAGAATGCAGGTTTCAGGCACTTCCTCGTCGGCTTCACTTTACTGTACGTGGCTGAGGAAATGTCAGGAGAGAAGTTTGCAGTCAAATGTTGGTTTGTTTTGCCTGGAATTATTTCAAATGTACAAAAAACACAATCAGTTCTAATGTTATTTAATTAAATTGTTAAGCTTTATATTTAGCTGAGTCCTGCCTGCAACTAACATGACCTGAGTCACAGAGGTAACAACGAGAGGGGACTCCCTGCTGGGCATTGAGTCTCCACGACCAACATAGATAAATAAATATAGAAGTTATCTGTAACATCCTTTGTGATCACGTCTTCAGCTGCTTCCTCTCTATCTCTCGTTTAAAAGTCTTTTCTTTACATTCACTAAATGTCAACAGATTCAAATTCATCTTTCAACCACTGAGACGTGAAGTGAGCTCAGAGGAAGCGTCGAGGAGAAGGAGGTGACGGCCTCCTGCTGCAGACGACCTTTACTTCACACTTGAGTGTTTTCTTTTCTGAAGACCAGGAAGTGGTCTGCTCTTTAGAGACGCTGCTGAATAGGTGTGAAGAGGCGTGAATGACTCCTCGTGTTTCTCACCGATACTTCCACAGACGCTCAGTCACGATCTTTGCACTCCCAGCTTCAGTCAGCATTTCTTTGCTGTTTACTGATCAGCACACGTTGGTCTTCCAGCAGCAGCAGCAGCATCACACGCGCTGCAGGCCACCGTGTGGATCCCTGACTCGTGCTCTTACTCTGTGAGAAATGAGTCTGCAGGTGTTACACGCTCTTACTCATCTCCTCTACGCCATCACAAAGTATTCCTGCGCTACGTGTGCAATATTTAACGCATCAAAAACCATTACAATCTGGTTTGTGCGTGATGGTTTTGCCGTGTGAAACAGTTGAGAGGTTCGAATCCATCGTGGCTCCGCATTGTGAGCGCATTTTTTTTTTTGGGGGCAAAGTTTTTGACTGAGAAAAGAGAAAAAGTGAATCTGGCTTCAGAGGAGCAGGAGGCAACAGACGCTGGAGCCGCAGCTCAGATGTGACATCTCAGATTTCTAGGTTTTGGCACAGAGTCGTTTGCTGTTCTGCACAACTGACTGTGAAGGCTGGAAATAACCTGCCTCCTCCTGTGTGTGTGTGTGTCTGTGTGTGTGTGTTGCAGATGGATACAGAGGCAGCTAACATCCTGAATGAGCTGCAGGTGAGGCTGAGCACCGTCCTGGACAACTTCAGCATCGTGTTTGCCAAGAGGTAACACCCACACACACACACACACACACAGCTGAGGAACGGGCCTCTCGGAGGGTTTTCTTGCAGGAGTTCACCTCTGCCTCCTCTCCCTCCAGTTTCCAGACTCGTATCACCGGCTGCATGCGTCAGATGGCGGAGATCCTCTACCAGATCAAGGGGCCTCCCAAGCACGACACCGCCGAGGCAGATGCCGACGCCATGCTGAGGCCCCTCATGGAGTTCCTGGATGGGAAGTGAGTCGCACACTGTTCTGTTGTACTCTGCATGTAGATGACTGCACAAGTGGGTCCCACAAATACTGTGTAATGATTCTTTTAATGGACGACGCTGAACCTCAGGAGAGCCGCCTCCAAAACAAAAACACAAAAATGGCCTTTTTAAACAATAAAAAAAGAATAATGTGTGTTTGTGTGTCACCCAGCCTCAGTATCTTTGCTGACATCTGTGAGAAGACGGTGCTGAAGAGGATCTTGAAGGATCTGTGGAAGATCGTCCTGAGCAGCCTGGAGAAGTCCATCGTCCTGCCGCAGAGCAACGACAGCCTGGTAACCACGTCGACACCAAACCCCCGACCCTTCACAACCCTACACCTTTAACTCCCCCCTGATTCTGACCACGAGAGACAAACACCACACTGATTTACCGATGTATCAGACTGGATTCAGCGAGGTCACAGATTCAGAGCGTCACAACGATCGCCTCCTGTTTTAGAAAGTAAATTCCTCGTGAATTTTCTTGAACCGTTGCAAATGATCCCTCAACAACGACTTCCTGCGTCTTCTTGAGTTTAACCTGGTCGTTAATAAAGTGTTGTAATGTAGTTTGTTTCTTGTATATTACATTAGATCAATCTGAGGCAACAGGATTCTCGTGGTTGTGGTAAACATTTCCATGGTAACAGCCATCTCCGTCGATCAGACATGTCGATATTACACCTGAGGATTGTGGGTAGTGTAGTACTTCTTAACATCGCTAATGAAACACGTGTTTCTTAAAACACAGTCGATATCAAGCAGATTCGTGGCTTCGACAGGAGATCATAACATCGTTTCACACTCTCGTAGCTTGTGGTGGGTCGACCTTCGATGGTTAAAATATTATAGCTTAATAATCCAAATCTGTAAAAGGGATTTTTACTTCTGGAACCTCAGTGTTGAGTTCTTTTATCCTTTTTATTCTGCATATTCTTCTTCCTCGTTGTCATCTCTCACGACCTCTCTGTGTAAAAAGATTCAAACCAGAGGCAGTGCTCTGCTGCCATCTAGTGGTGTAACGTGTGTTTCCTTTGCTGCTTGTTCCAGTTTGATGTGATCATGTTTTTATTCCTCTAAGGGAAACTGTGATGTGTCTCTGTTTCTCTCTGCAGGGAGCTCAACTCCTCACGGCAGCTAAAGGACTCTCGAATCTCAAGGTGACGCACACGTGCAGCTGCAGATCCTGATTGGTTCAGCATTCATCACCTTATTGTGATTGTTGTCGGGGGCAAAGGCAGTCGGGTCAATCAACCAATATCTCGTTAAAAGCCTGAAAACTTTATTAGTGAAACAGAAACTGATTCACGACACGTTAGAGGAAGCAAAGACCAAAATTAAAAAGATTTATGAAATATACACTAAATTTGCATTTGTAAATGTAGTTACATCTCACCACTGCCTGTAAGTGACGCTTGTCTGATGTGAGTGTGTGAACTCTGCAGGGAGGAAGTGAAGCCAAAACCCTGACGCCCAAACAGTGCATCATTATGGACGCAGGGCTGGAGACCATCAAGGTGAGTGGACACCTGCGTATACTCACATATCTGACAATGTTCTCATCACTCTCGAGAGATAAGATTCTTTATTTTAGATGTATAAGACAATAATCATAAACATATTTAAGCCAAACTAAACATTAGCCAAGACAAATTAAAACTCCTTAAAACAGTTTTGTCAATTTACCTTTAACCCTAACCCTAGCAATAGGAGAAAGAGATTCTGCTACTTCTTCGTGTTCAAGAAACAATAAAACTTTGTATTGTGTTACCAAATATTACACATATCACATAATACTGTTTGTATTGTCATATAATTACACAGCAATATACAGTATACTGCACACTAGATGGGCTCTAACAATGTTAAGAATACTATCATTTATATTTAATATGTAGTCATGTGTATGCTATGATCATATCTCTATGTTTTTTGTATTTGATTGCCTATTTTATTCTTTGAAAGTTTATCTTATCGTATTTTGGCCAATCCAACATTTTGAGATGAATAAAAATGACTTTTTGGAGGTGACATCCCAAATGTTAGGATTTTGCTTAAAAAAACCCACTGTATTTTGAATTTCTCTATTTTCTGATATCTTATTTCTTTCTTTAATTATTTGTACTATTTGATGTTCTTATTGTATCGTATATATCTGGTTTTTACTGTCCATCCATCGGCCCCCACCTTCAACCTGATGCTTTCTTCTTTCAGCAATACTTCCACGCTGGAGGAAACGGGCTGAAGAAGGCGTTTGTGGAGAAAAGTCCTGAACTGGCGTCGCTGCGTTACGCCCTCTCCCTTTACTCCCAGAGCACCGACGCCCTCATCAAGACCTTTGTCACCACGCAACACTCGCAGGGTGATCGCACACACACACACACACACACACACACACACACAGATATGACTTGGTCAGTCGCCCCCCGTGTGTTTCTAACCGATGAAATATTTCTAAATGTCTCTTCCTGTTGTCTCAGTGCATGATGGGATGGGCATCAGAATCACCGGCAATGAAAAGATTCGACCCGATCGGGGTAAGTTCACGACACTCATACACACACGTGTGGTTCCTCGGGTTCCACAGGGAAATATCGGGTTTCTTTGTGGAGGTTCCTTATAGAAAAATCCACCTCAGAGAAATCTCTTCCTTGCCCATGAAAGCAGTTATGAATCTGTAATGGGATTAAACTATTCAGCTTTTTATTAAACTGGTTTGTATATCAAAAACTAAATATAGTTAAAAAGACTTTTCATCATGAGCCTCTGGAGAAATTATAGAAATCTGAATGTCTTTGTCCAAAGCTGACACGCGATCAGATTAAAGTCTAAATGTGTTGACTGTGATATTGTGTTGACTGGTGCAGGTTCAGGGGTCCAGAGGCCGATCGGAGAAGCCGTTCTGCAGATTGATATGATGCTCGGGAAAGAACGTAAGGTCAACGTCAGAGGTGAGTCTGTTCGGAATACAGTCATAATGTTTAAATTAAAACTGCAACTAAATCCACGACAAGAACAAAGAAAATTCACAATGGATCTTTGTCCATCCAGTCATCGCAGTGAACGACATGAAGTGGCAGACGTCAGGGATGTTCCGGCCGTTCGTCGACGTCTCCGTGGTCGGTCCCTTCCTGGCCGACAAGAAGCGCAAGCTCACCACGAAATCCAAGAACAACAGCTGGACGGCGAAGTTCAACGAGGCTTTCCAGTTGTGAGTTTCAAAATCCCGACGCGTGCACCTGAAAAAAATGGTAAATAAGAGGCAGATTTTCAAGTTGTCCCTCTGCCCCACAGCATCCTGGGTAAGGAGTCTCCAGACTGCTACGAGCTCCAGGTGACGGTGAAGGATTACTGCTTCGGCCGGGCGGACCGGGTGGTCGGCATGGCCGTGGTGCAGCTGCGCGACGTCGCCGACCGCAAGAGCTGCGTGTGCTGGTGTCCCCTGGGGCCGCGCATCCAGACGGACGAGACGGGCATGACGGTGATGCGCATCCTGTCCCAGCGACCGGCTGATGAGGTGGCCAAGGAGTTTGTCAAGCTGAAATCTGAGATTCGTCCTGTGGAGGAGGGAAGATGAGCAGAGGCACGGACACCGGATCATAAATCGAGATCTGGGTTTAGAGTCAGGGCTGCGTTTTAAGTTCTTTCTGTCGTCCTCAGCAAACAGAGGCCATTAAAGTGTCTGAGTGATAATATTCAACATGAGGGAGAAGGACGCAGGAGATAGAAGTGAACAAAAGATGTTCTCTACAATGTCAAAAAAGAAAAATGATTATCAGAGATCATTTAAGTTCCAATGATGGACAATTCAAGTCGTCAGTTACATCCGGTGTCTGTCACCTGTCGACCATCTCGGGTTCTGTCTGCCTGACAGAACGATAAGATGCAAACGTATCTTACATCAGCTGAAAGGAGCCGTAATCCCACATTATTAAAACCGTGTGAGGCCTAATGAATATGTTCAGTGATATCGGCATCACTGTTGACAGTTTCCCAAAAGACATCATCAGAAACCTGCTGTCAACCAGCGAAGTGATGTCAGAAATAACAATACAAACAGCTCATGATAGAAGAAGTGCATCAAACATCAGCACCAGATTCATGCGGTGGTTCATCCAGCGACTGTCTGTTGAGCAGCTGCGAGTAGAGAAGGGCGAAGTTCACGCTCGTCTCAGGCTCGTGCTCATGGAAGCACTGAGATACATTTAGACACTAACAGATACAACTTCCCAGAAGACGTCACTAGATACCATCAAACAGCTAACTAATAAAAAACACAGTAACGTGAACGTCTTACTTAGCGTGTTGTTGTTGCAAAGAACGCGTAAAACATTATTTTCAGCAGTTAGCCAATGAGAACTGCACCAGGGCTGCAAAATAAAAGTAAAACGGCTCATGAGAGAAGAAGGGCAACACACACAAAGCGACTGACGTCTGTAGCACCAGGTTCCTGGAGGTGGTCGGGACACAGCCGCCGATCCAGAGCTTTTCTGGAGGGTCGACTTCAGACGGGGACGGATTCTGTCCGGATGCTGCTAACGCGTGTTGCTTTGTAACGACGAAACGCTTCGTCATATTTTTCCCAGAGTGAAAATATAAAACCTTGAAAAGAAAGAAAACAAGACGCACTGCGGTCGGATTTGCGCATTGTTAATGTTAACAATAACGTAGCCTTAAAAGAAGCCAGCTGGCTAACACAGCTAGCTCACTGTACTCCTACCTAAAGCATGAGTGGGTTCGTCACCATTGACATTTAAGTAAAAATACTTTTTTCCCCTGAAGCAAAGAATTCTGGGCATCGTAGTTAAAAGAGTGAGACGAACAAAATGCAGCTTCTCTGCCTCGTGAGAAGAAAATGTGACGTCAGAGGTTTTGAATTTAGCTCTTCTGTGTTAACCAGGTGTAAATCAAACTGTGACTGTGACGACTGTTGACCTGTCGACCTGCTCTGAATAGAAAACCAAAAAGACGACGCCTGTTTTTTAACGGTTCAAAAGTGCGAACACCTTTACGGAGAGAACCTGGAATGGTTCTGCTAACAATTCAATGTTATCCCCTTTTTACAGTTTTAAGATTAAATGTTTCCGACGCCACAGCCTTGCCGTGCATGCACAGCCTGTACGGATCATACGATTCCGAGTATCTGATTTTCTACCACAATCTGATGGAAAAGGATAACACATGCAGGTTTAACGTATAGCTGATCCACACTCTTCTCTGTTTACCACGTGCCAAGGAACTCGAGGGTTCAACGAGCTCCCTGTTGGAATTCTGGGTTGGTCGGTCGGACGCAGACGTGGCCACGGTGAACGTCCCGCTTTCCGCTGCACGTTTGCCAAAAACTAGCTGCACTTTGGCTCCGAACTCAAACGGATCTGTTTGGTCGAGACAAGATAGTTTGGAGACTAGTTTAGAGTTTTGTCTTTTGCTTCTGTTGTATTAAAACACAAAAACGTGCGTCCACAGTCGAGTATAAGTGGGATTTTTCACAGTGGCCACAGCTGCAGCGACGACTGAGCTCTTGCACTCGGTTTTAAACCAACTGTAAGTTTGTAAAAAAATAAAAGGAAAATGCCTGTGAGCAGAGCATGTATCTATTGTATAAAACTTAACTAAAAGTGTGATCTTTTTCATGTCTGTACTGTGAAATATGAAGAATGATCAAATGTATGTAAAGTACTCATCCTTATTCTAATGTGACATATGTTGAATATACTTATTTTGTACATAAAATATTTATGAATCAAGGCCGCGGGTGCTGTCCTCTCTCTGTGTGTGTGTGTGTGTGTGTCCCCGTCCTTTAAAGGGTCTGAGTCTTTAGCTCTAAAGTTTAGGCTGGTGGCGAGGACACACGCCAACTTATGTCTAGATTTTGTTCAAACAACCTACTTTTTAAAAGTAGCATAACTTTGTGTTTAGCGCTAACGGGTCTTTGAGTGTGGACAAATCATAATTGCCATATTTTAGGATATGGTCTAGTAATAAGTTTCAATGATTTAATATTCTGCAGTTATCAGTTCTGAGTTATACACAGTTTTGATTCATTTAGAACAACAAGGCTACAGGTAGAGTGCACTCACTGTGGAGGATTTCAGTTTGAACATGCAGGGTTGTTTCCCTGAAACCAATCGCCTGGTTTAAGAGCAGGTACGACTTCAGACTTTCTTTGGTCGACTGAAGCTCAACAGGTTTCCTCTGTCTGTCTTCTGAACAAGCAGACACTCCAATATACACTGTGTTTTATAGACGGCCTAATTCAACCTGAAGCCAAATGAACGTGACATGTCCACACAAGACGATGACACAGATTACAAGGATCTATTACAACAGATCTGAAACACTCTTCTACTCTGCATTCAGGGAAACTGAAACTGAGATCAAAGATTTATTAGGGACAACATTGTATTCATTTTTATTTAAAAATTACAACTTTTCCACAGTGCTCGGTTTCAGGCGGTTTCTTTTTTTTTGCAAACAAACTCGCAATAAAGTCCCCAGTCCACAAAATGTGAGGGGGGGGGATCCCCTTATATTTCGATTCGCACGCCCAACCCACGAACCATTTCCTGACTCAGTCACGTGGTACGGCCGGCTTGCGAGGCTTTGAACGTCACCACATACGTCATCAACACAAGCCTCGATACAAGCTTCACAAAAATCTTCCTGGATTACTCGATACATGATTCAAAGCCTCGACACGCAAGGACACATCACTACTGTTTCCTTATGCTGCTTGGAGAAGGACGCCGGATGAGCAAGGTCTTTGTCACGTAGAGCATCCTCAAATTCACCTTGTAGCTCCTTGTTTTCAGAAGCCAGTTGGTGAATTTTCCGACACAGGCGGATCACTTCATCTGTTTCCTTATGCTGCTTGGAGATGGCAGCCTGATGAGCAAGGACTATCTCATGTAGAGCATCCTGAAGTTCATCTTGTAGCTCCTTGTTCTCAGAAGCCAGTTGGAGATTTTCCTGAGTCAGCTGGTCCAGGGAGATGACAGCCTCTTCAGCAAGCTCTAGAGCATCCTCAAGGTTATCTTGTAGCCTCTTCACCTCAGAAGCTAGTTTGTGATTTTTTTCTGTCTTCTGATTCAGGACGACGATAGTGTCTTCACCAAACTCTAGAGCATCCTCGAGTTCATCTTGTAGCTTCTTGTTCTCAGAAGCCAGACGTTGGTTTTCCTGAGTTAGACGGATCAGTTCTTCTCCGTCCATCTGCTGCTGGGAGACTCCAGCCTCATCGCACCTCTGGAGTTTGCAGCTCTTTGCCTGCTCCCTTTGTGCCTTCATGTGCTGAATCTGAATTTGAGCTTGTTCTTGCTTCAGGTCCAACTCCACTGCAGCTCTGGCTTCTCTTTCTCTCTGTAGAGCTTCTAGGAGACCACCTGCACTCGCCTGCTCTGATTCACTTTCCTGTGAAACAAAACAATTATTACTCTTGTGCTTTTGTAGCTGAACCAATTTAACAAAACTGGGGGGGAATTATCTTATACATTTCGCACAGAATTATGGAAATAGTCAATCAAAATGGTGTCAATCATACTTCAAGCTCTATAATCGTCTCCATTTTCTCCTTTTTGTCTCCAGTCTCCATTTTAGTTCCCCTCTGGTTTCCTTTTCCTCCTTAATAACTTCAAGTAAATCGATCCTCCAATGAGTTACAATTGGAACATACAGCGTCTATTTTCTATCTTACTTCTTCTTCCTCTTTATATGGTTTATAGACGAGTGGCAACCAACATCATAGGAGACGGATCAGCATCATGCTTTAAGATATTTTATTCCTTTGAAGTTGACATATTCTACATTCCCGTGTGTGTGTGTGTGTGTGAAAGAGACAAACAGAACAGAGAGCCAAGGTCTTCCAGAGTAAACAGATTCTAAAAGCCTCTATTGCCATGACAAACATTAAACTATTTCAACCTGTAACAGAGGCTGATACTGAGTTAATGTTTCCTCATCACATTTAAACATTTCACATTTCAACTGTTCAGCTCAAATGTTTCCCTCCTCAATGTATTTAACTTCGGCTTCTACAAATCTCATTACATGTTGTAATAAATCTTTGATCTCAGTTTCAGTTTCCCTGAATGCAGAGTAGAAGAGTGTTTCAGATCTGTTTTAATAGATCCTTGTAATCTGTGTCATCGTCTTGTGTGGACATGTCACGTTCATTTGGCTTCAGGTTGAATTAGGCCGTCTATAAAACACAGTGTATATTGGAGTGTCTGCTTGTTCAGAAGACAGACAGAGGAAACCTGTTGAGCTTCAGTCGACCAAAGAAAGTCTGAAGTCGTACCTGCTCTTAAACCAGTCGATTGGTTTCAGGGAAACAACCCTGCATGTTCAAACTGAAATCCTCCACAGTGAGTGCACTCTACCTGTAGCCTTGTTGTTCTAAATGAATCAAAACTGTGTATAACTCGGAACTGATAACTGCAGCATATTAAATCATTGAAACTAATTACTAGACCATATCCTAAAATATGCCAATTATGATTTGTCCACACTCAAAGACCCATTAGCTAGTGATGTGTCCTTCCGTGTCGAGGCTTCGAATCGTGTATCGAGTAATCCAGGAGGATTTTTGTGAAGCGCGTATCGAGGCTTGTGTTGATGACGTATGTGGTGACGTTCAAAGCCTCACAAGCCGGCCGTACCACGTGACCGCGTACCCTGCCTCCTCCACCGAGCGGCTCACTGCCGGCACCATCTTGACTGCACGACGGCGAGTGAGCTTCACAAACTGCTTCACCCACCTCCACCACCGGCATGCTGCCCCACCTCCAAGCCGGTAGCCCCACTACCGAACACCATCACACCCGAAACACCGATAGATTCACGTGTGAGATTCAGCGTGAGAAAAACAAATAAAGAGAGAAAGAAAGAAAAGTTCAAGAAGTCGCTCACACACTCCACGGAGAGAGAGAGAGAGAGAGAGAGAGAGAGAGAGAGAGAGAGAGAGAGAGAGTCAGAGAGAGAGAGAATATGTCCACTTCAAAAGGAATCATAGAACTAAAGGTCTTAAAGCATGATTTTGATCTATCTCCTATGATGTTGGTTGCCCCTTGTCAATAAACATCATAGAACTAAGGATCTTAAAGCATGATGTTGATCTATCTCCTATGATGTTGGTTGCCACTTGTCAATAAACATCATAGAACTAAGGATCTTAAAGCATGATGTTGATCTATCTCCTATGATGTTGGTTGCCCCTTGTCAATAAACATCATAGAACTAAGGATCTTAAAGCATGATGTTGATCTATCTCCTATGATGTTGGTTGCCCCTTGTCAATAAACATCATAGAACTAAAGATCTTAAAGCATGATGTTGATCTATCTCCTATGATGTTGGTTGCCACTTGTCAATAAACCATATGAAGAGGAAGAAGAAGTAAGATAGAAAATAGAAGCTGTCCCAATGGCCACTCATTGGAAGATCGATTTACTAGAAGTTATTATCGAGGAGAGTGAGGAGGAATTTGAGGACGACACTAGAGAGGAAGTTGACGAGACTGGAGACAAAGAGGACAAAATGGAGACGATTATAGAGCTTGAAGTATGATTGACTCCATTTCAATAATTGACTATTTCCATAATTCTGTGCAAAATGTATAAGATAATTCACCCCCAATTTTGTTAAATTGGTTCAGCTACAAAAGCACAAGAGTAATAATTGTTTTGTTTCACAGGAAAGTGAATCAGAGCAGGCGAGTGCAGGTGGTCTCCTAGAAGCTCTACAGAGAGAAAGAGAAGCCAGAGCTGCAGTGGAGTTGGACCTGAAGCAAGAACAAGCTCAAATTCAGATTCAGCACATGAAGGCACAAAGGGAGCAGGCAAAGAACTGCAAACTCCAGAGGGGCGATGAGGCTGGAGTCTCCCAGCAGCAGATGGACGGAGAAGAACTGATCCGTCTAACTCAGGAAAACCAACGTCTGGCTTCTGAGAACAGGAAGCTACAAGATGAACTTGAGGATGCTCTAGAGTTTGGTGAAGACACTATCATCGTCATGAATCAGAAGACAGAAAAAATTCACCAATTGGCTTCTGAGAACAAGAGGCTACAAGATAACCTTGAGGATGCTCTAGAGCTTGCTGAAGAGGCTGTCATCTCCCTGGACCATAAGGACACAGATAAACTGGACCAGCTGACTCTGGAAAATCACCAACTGGCTTCTGAGAACAAGGAGCTACAAGATGAACTTCAGGATGCTCTACATGAGATAGTCCTTGCTCATCAGGCTGCCATCTCCAAGCAGCATAAGGAAACAGATGAAGTGATCCGCCTGTGTCGGAAAATTCACCAACTGGCTTCTGAAAACAAGGAGCTACAAGGTGAATTTGAGGATGCTCTACGTGACAAAGACCTTGCTCATCCGGCGTCCTCCAAGCAGCATAAGGAAAAAGATAAAGTGATCCGCCTGTGTCGGACAATTCACAAATTGGCTTCTGAGAAGAAGAAGCTACAAGGTGAACTTCAGGAGGCTCTACACGAGAACGACATTGCTCATCAGGCTGTCATCTCCCAGAAGCATAAAGACACAGATAGACTGGACCAGCTGACTCTGGAAAATCACCAACTGGCTTCTAAGAACAAGAAGCTACAAGGTGAACTTCAGGAGACTCTACGCGAGAACGACATTGCTCATCAGGCTGTCATCTCCCAGCACCATGAGGACACAGACAAACTGGACCAGCTGACTCTGGAAAATCACCAACTGGATTCTGAGATCAAGAAGCTACGAAGTGAACTTCAGGATGCTCTACGTGACAAAGACCTTGCTCATCCGGCGTCCTTCTCCGAGCAGCATAAGAAAACAGATAAAGTGATCCACCTGTGTCAGAAAATTCACAAATTGGCTTCTGAGAAGAAGAGGCTACAAAGTGAACATGAGGATGCTCTACATGAGAAAGACCGTGCTCATCAGGCTGTCATCTCCCAGCACAATAAGGACACAAATAAACTGGACCAGCTGACTCTGGAAATTCACCAACTGGCTTCTGAGAACAAGAAGCTACAAAGTGAACTTCAGGATGCTCTACGTGAGGGTCAGCTCACTCGAAGGTACAGCCAGAAAGACAGGGAAGCTCGCAGCAGACTCGAGAAAGAACTGAAGAAGGAGAAAGCCTTCATCTCTATGAATCAAGCTACGATTGCTAAGCTCCAATATATGGTCGATAACTTCAAAGCAGAACAGTCAGAGAGCAAGACAAGACAGGCCCAACCTGAAAATGCCCTAAAACAGGAAAAGATACAAAGGGCTGTCTTGGAGGAGCGAGGCAAACACTCTGCCTCTGCCTTTGAAAACGAAAGGGAGAGAGCTGCTGAAATTGGTTCTGCTCTTGAAAAAGAAAGGGCCACAAGATGTACATGTCTTCCGCTTAAGGGAGTTATGATCAAGAAAGTCAAAATATTGGAGAAGCGGCAGAGTTTGCTTCCGAACCGCCTTGAAGCTACAAGAGCAGTCGAACCTTCAGCGCACATTACGACCATTAGATGCTCTAGAGCTTGCTCATCGGGCTGTCATCTCCCAGCAGCAGATGGACGGAGAAGAACTGGACCAGCTGACTCAGGAAAACCAGAAATTGGCTTCTGAGAACAATAAACTCAAATGTGATCTTGAGGATGCTCTACTTGAGAGTCAGCTCGCTCGAAAGGAAACAGCTATGAAGGCTCAGGTCTGGAAAAAGAAAATGGCTGACCAGAAGTCAGAAGGTCCCAGCTCTAAACCTAACGACCTTTCTACCGTGATTCAGTTTCCCCTTGTAATTAGATGTAATAAAAAAAATAAACATTGATCTATGAACATGAAGTTCTTTATTTACATCTAATCATTGCTTGAATATGGTATGATCACATTTATATCAATGAATTAATTTATATTTAAAATCTTGAGTTTCACAGATTAATTAATTAATTTAGTTGGTTGGTTTTTTTAACAGATTAAAACTAAAACCAAATCTCCCATTCAAAGAACGGTAAGATGATAAAAGGCCACGAAATAACACTTGTATACACTTCTTCATTTTATAATTAATGATTGTTATTTTGCTCTGATAAAAAAAAAATGTAATCCACATTTACTTTCTAATAAATAACGACAATCTCAAACATGACACAGTTTCCAAATCATACAGAGATAGAAAGTTTTTAAAGGTCTTGCAGAAACCAGAGTTAGAAACCAGCTGCCCCTCAACAACAGTACAAACAGCTTTGGTGAAACACCAGAGACAGAAACTCTTCGGCATTTTTCATCAGACTGTATAATCCAAAATTTGTTCCGACTCTGGCTTTAACCCAAGAAACAAACATGGAAGGTCTCTGGAGAAGAGGAGCACCACTCCTCAGCTGGTTCTGCTTAAGAGACTAAAAAAACCAACCCCCCCCCCCCCCCCTTCCATTACCTCCTCCAGTCACTCTGATTCTTATCGTCACTGTGTGTTTCCTGAATCAACATCACATCTATTTTATTCAATTCCATAATTTGGAACCACGTGGCTCTTCGTACTTCATCTCTGGCTCCATTCAGGTTTAAAGGGCCAACATGGAAGAGTGAAGGTTGAGAAGACCAGAGAAGAACCAAGTGATTAAAATCAGACATCATCATCAATGATCTGTAGTGATGTGTCCTTCCGTGTCGAGGCTTCGAATCGTGTATCGAGTAATCCAGGAAGATTTTTGTGAAGCGCGTATCGAGGCTTGTGTTGATGACGTATGTGGTGACGTTCACAGCCTCGCAAGCACTGTGGAAAAGTTTTAATTTTTAAATAAAAATGAATAAAATGTCCCTATTTTACGTGTTACAAGTAACACAAGCACAGCCACATCACAACCCTCCGCCCAATTTGTTTCCACTTTCCCTTTTGATCCTGCCATTGTATCATAAACACAGACACCATATTAATAAGTTCATAATTTATGTATTGGCATCACAAACATCATTCATTCATTTATTCAATTCAAAGCGTCACACACCAAAGCCATGGTGTCATTATAATCACTCTGCCTGTTTTACATTTATTGTCCACTTGATGGCGCAGTAGAGCAAATGAAGCACCATGAAGCTTCGGCCCATGAGTGAACCAGTTGGATGGAAAGCTTCAAAGCTTCATGAAGCTTCATCTCACCATCACTAGGAAACAGATAAAGTGATCCGCCTGTGTCGGACAATTCACAAATTGGCTTCTGAGAAGAAGAAGCTACAAGGTGAACTTGAGGATGCTCTACATGAGAAAGACCTTGCTCATCAGGCTGTCATCTCCCAGCACCATGAGGACACAGATAGACTTGACCAGCTGACTCTGGGAAATCACCAACTGGCTTCTGAGATCAAGACGCTACAAAGTGAACTTCAGGATGCTCTACGTGACAAAGACCTTGCTCATCAGGCGTCCTTCTCCGAGCAGCATGAGGAAACAGATAAAATGATCCGCCTGTGTCGGACAATTCAGAAATTAGCTTCTGAGAAGAAGAAGCTACAAGATGAACTTGAGGATGCTCTACATGAGAAAGACCTTGCTCATCGGGCTGCCATCTCCCAGCAGAATAAGGACACATATAAACTGGACCAGCTGACTCTGGAAAATCACAAATTGGCTTCTGAGAACAAAAAGTTAAAAGGTGATGTTAAGGATGCTCTACGTGACATTCAGCTCGCTGGAAGGTCACAGAGAAGCTACCAGCAGAATCGAGGAAGAAGCGAAGAAGGAGAAAGCCGAGTACTTGCGACTATCTTTAAAAAAAATTGTGAGGCTAAAGCAGATAAAGTTATGTTGAAGTTAACGTTCACTCTTAATAATACTCATTAATGAAATGATAAGATGAGCGACGGGGTCTCCCTCGCACGAGGGCTCATTAGCATTAGCTCCTGATGCTAACTGGCTAATCTGCTCAAATACCAACGCTCATTAACACTTGCATCGCTGAACATAGACAAAAGTAAGTGAACATATAGTCCGAGCCCGGGGTACCTGAATGACATCACCAGCTTACCTGCAAAATGTAGAAGTATAACTTTATGTTGACAATTACCACGCAGTGTTGTCTGCTCTCGTCTGACGCGCAAAGGATCTCGTTCTCTCACGCGAGACTTCCCCTGTGACGCTTCCTCCGCGTGCACTGCTCATATCGCGACACTGACACCTACTGGCGGTTAACAGGTACTGCTTCCTAACGATGACACTGGCAGGTTGGGGCAGTGAACAATACTGTGCCCTCAATTTTAAATTAGATGGACACTCGTTTTACATGAACACATGTAAAACACATAAGGAGCATTTAAAAGGGTCGGGGGGTTGAAACCACAGTATTTATCACTGTCTCGGGGCTTATTGTGCCACACAGACCTGTCAGAGCGCTCTCTCAGCGACATGGAGACACAATCAAGGCACAGAAAGATGATATCATCTCTATCAAATTGGTATGTTGGGCATTGAAGACCACAGATCCCAAGAGGACGGCTCTCAAAACAGATGTGGATGCATCGGAGACGCTATGAAGACAATTTTCAGACGCGATCGCTCAGATGCGCACGTGGCCACGTTTCTGGAGCATTGCAAACACAAATGTTTCCTGGGATGAAGTTTCACATGAAATCGGTTCTGTTTGTGCAGCCAGGTTCATTTCCTGTAGAAAGGCAGATTGAATGTGATATAATGTTATTAAAGGTGATGCTTCGTGCCATTTGTGGTCGTGCTTTGGAGTCACGTTCATGATATTGATGGAGGATTGAACTGTAAAAAAAGAGAACACACAGCGGATTGCTTCTGTATCGTTTTATCTTCTACAGTCTCTGTTGGAAGTTCGTATCAGATCACCATCTACATGCTGCATATATGAAGGTGAAGGGCTCCGTCTCTGAAGGTCATATTTTCACTTGCTTCCTATAACATAAGCCATTTTCAGACATGACCTCCTGAGGAACTCCGGACTTTCTCCAGAAGTTTTCTTTCACACATGCACAGCACAGCGGGAGATTCTCCGCTCGGACGCGTTCACGACAGCAACAAATCCTCCGGAGTGACCGGGGGGGGGGGGGGAAGGTGCAGCAGGCGGAGGCAGGACGATCACAACAAACTCTCCTGACATCTCCGTCAGTGCCTTCGCTTTTTCATCCTGAGATATTTATAGTCTTTATGTTCTTTCAATGTTGTGACCGCTGACTTTATACTTGGGGGCCAGCCAGAGAAAGTCTGCAGAAACTCCGGAGGCTTTCACTCGGACACATGCGTCTCCTCCAGAGATCCTGTGGAGGATCTCTGGAGTTCAGTGCATATCTGAGAGTAGCTTCACGAAAGGCATTTTGTTGCCTGTGCTGGAACCTAATTAACCTGTTTCTTGCCCCCTACAGATCTGAAAATGTCAAACACAAAAGTATTTCCATGTCCCACCCCTGGCTGTTCAGTTAAACCTAAAGTTGACGATTATGGATCATTGTTATCAAAGTGCTTTGATTCTTTTCAACAGCCAATCGCTTCTGTTCACTTTGGTAAGTTAGGTCATTGTGAAGCTGCAGGTTTTCATAGTTGTTCCAAACAGGAAAGTATGTGATTGCATTTTAAAATGTGAGAACATGTAACACTACTAGGTCTTTGTTTGAAAACACGTTAACTCTAATACCTTTTCAGTTAGCTAGCTGTGTCATTGTACTGTGTGGTTTTCATTGGGCTGTAGAAACTGACTCAAACCGTGGATGATCCAGCGTTTCCCCTTTATGTGGAACGAAAATCGTGAAAAATAAATACATAAATAAATCATCAACATATAAGCATGAAGCTCTGCGTGAAGTAATTACAGAATCCACTGAAATGCATTGCTTTGAAAACCCGTTTCAGCCACGTCACACTGGCTCAGTGTTTGTTTTTAGGATTGATTTTGATCAGCTCCGGATTATATTTTAGATCTTATCAAACTGTATGAGCCGAGCTATTCCTGTCAGCCAATCACTGAGCTGGACCAAGACACCTGCTGCATTAAAGTCAGAGTAGAGATGATCTGAAGCTCAAGTTAATCACATAACTATTGGTTCAAATAAACAATTAAACTGAAATCTGCTTTAGATCAATGTAGATGTTGAGGGGCCGATACCGATGTTTCATATGCGAGTAAAAAATTCCTGATTCCTGATTCTATATATATAATATATATATATATATATATATATATATAATATATATGTGTGTGTGTGTATGTTCTGGATATTTCAGTGTGTTTCATAAATGCTTTTCAGTGGAGATTTGAACTTTCTGAATGAGGTCCTGGAGGTTTATTAAAGGGTCTTCAAACGTTCAGATTTAACACTGTTAGTGTGCACACACTCATCTGAGGCCACGTCGGACCGAACTGTGTGTCAGCGGATCAAGTACGTCAGGCTGTGCTTACATGTGGCGGAATATTACTGATCTGACAACATGGCGGAGGCACGTGGAGTCGTCTCCTCAGGGACGACAGGTTTGTCCTCAGCTTGCGCTCGGCTGCCGGAGCCCCCGTTGGCCTGCGGGGGCAGTAGGTGGTCGGGCAGCAGGAGCTCGACTGTGAAGCTGATTCTTTTGTTCTGGAAGATGCTGTAGGTGTTGTCAAATCTCAGTACGTCTGTGGAAGAAGAAGAAGAAGAAGAAGAGTTAGTCGCCACGTGGGGCAGCAGAGGGCGCTGTCGCTCAATGAATGCTACATAGTGTTGCTAAGCCGAGGGCTGATAGTTGCCCTGGACCGTGAACTGAAGCGGTTACTCACAGACTCCGGGGCGTTCACAGGTCAGAGATCCGTCCTCGGGCACTAAGTGGGCGTTGTAGCGTTGGCTGGGAACGACTTCCTGCATCTGACCCGCCTTCCTCCATTCTCCCCTTTTGGCCTTGAGGAAAACCCCGAAGCCGATGTCCGCCCCCTCGCTGGAAAACTGCCACCTGACGGGAAAAATAACGTTTTCATTCAAATCAGCCGATATCAGCCGATCATAATGGGTTTGACGACATTTTAGTAATATTTGTTTCTTTTTTACATGTTTATATCGACCATATATCAGAAAACATTGTATTACTCCCTGATATCACTTTCAGCATCGACTGCCAATAATCCATATCGGTCAGGCTCTGGTTCTAACTAAATTAATTATTTTCTTTCAACTTTTTTTGTGAATTTGATTTATTTGACGAAATAAATATTGTGTAAATTGGTGTCCTGTAAACAAGTTGAAAGTGTGATATTGGCTTCTTGTCCTTTGTGTAGACTTCCATAACAGTTATATTCTGTTTATATAAAAGTAAACTCAGATAATTCAGTGTACTTCAATACATAACTTAAACAGCTTGAAGCAGAGAATTAGTTTGCTCACGTCTCCATCAACCAACTAATCACCTAAGATTCCAGCTGTTTCAGCAGCAGCACAACTCAAATGAGTCTTTTGTCCCCGACGTCTGCGACTGACCTGAGGACGCAGCCCGGGAACAAGATCTCATAATCCAGCTGCTGTGAGGATCCTCGACTGACGTTCAAACACTGCTCGTAGTCCTGCTTCACGTGGTCCCGCACGTAGTACGACGGAGGAACTGGGCCGACGTGATGTATCTGAGACAGAGACAAAGACAAAGACTCAGACAGCAGGAGTCAAAGGGTTGATGAATGAAACTGAAGCTGGAGAAAGAAAAACAAAAGCTTCACTTACTGTGATTCTGTGTCACTCTGAGCACAAAACATGTAAAAGTGTGACCAAGAAAAAAAACAGCGAGGGTTGTTTTCCACTCTCCTGTTTATTAGACATAAAACCAACCCCCCCCCCCCCACACACAGAGCTGACACTCAATCTGCATCAGAAAACCATTCGACTTATTCGTGTTTGAAAACTTTAAATGGTGAAACAGAAAAGTTGAGGAGTGAAACAGAAGGAAACAGAAGGAAACAGAAGGAAACAACGAACACAGTCTGACAACAACTCTGAAAATCACTGTTTACTGCACTAACCCCTACTGGTGAGGGACGGCAACTGCAAGGCAAAAAAGTTGAAACTTTCATTTAATTTTGTACAGAACCATTTTAAGAGTAACACAGACGCAGGCTTAATATCATTTTCATGTTTTAAAATATTTGACTCCATGTTAGAGCATGCAGTGTATTTTCTGTGGAGCCTTTTTGAGGCATGTGACGACAGAAGTGAAAAGACTGTGGACGTCTGTTGGGTCAATTTCCTTGATTCCTTTTATGTTCCTGTTGACATGTTTGTCTGATTATGACTCATGTCAACATTACATCCGACAGCTGGTTTACATACTTGCAGTATACAAGATGTAAACATGTCGATATAATGTGAACAAGGTCAGAATATTCCACACGTCTTGAGTGACATCTTATTCTGAACCAGAAATAGTTGTTTTAAGCCGTCTTATTATCATGAGAATATCAATGTCCATGTAAACGTCCTGCCTTCAGCTTAATTTATAACGCTCACTAAAGGTCCAGTCGTCCTGAGTCAGAGTCTCTGTCAGAGTCTGACTCCTTCTCCCCCCCCCCGACCTGCGCTCACTTTACACTTTAACAATAAACACCAGCACTGTCACAAGTTATCAGGACACGTACAGGACTGACGTCCACTCGGTTTGATTTGCTCTAAAGTTTATGAGACACATTAAACCTGCTACACAACACGAGACGTGACGCGCACAGTCAGCGCATCTGGGTTTATATGAATATTAACTTCATTGTTGCAGCAGAAGCGACGCCCCGTTCATCCAGGAACATAATTATTCATGTATAAGTGTGATGATTAGAAAACGTCAGAGGAGCAGAGTCAGGAATCGTGAGACTAGTGAGTAGTAGTGAACACACAGTCATCACAGTTACAGGTATGTCAGACAGGCAGCACCTCCCACCTCCCACCTCCCAGCTCATGTTCCAGTTGTACTGGTTTTACTTCTCTTGTGTCGAGCTGAGTGGTGATATTCAAAGGACTAAGCTACCAGTGCCCCCAGTTTACAGCTAATTAGCCTAAAGACAAACAAACAAATAGATAACATGTGTCTTGCTAGCAGACAGACAGAGGGTTAAACAAACAACATCTAAATTTGTCCAAATGAAGTTTTCTTTCTATTAGCGTGAAAGAAAAAGGCGACATGAAGCAAAATAGACCCACATCTCTAAATTAATATCCTTAAACTGCCTAATTCTGACTGTAGGCTCTAAATAATTATTAGAGGTGTCAGTTTTCTCACTTGAGCCCCTGCTCCCCTAAAATGTCTGTGCACGCCCCTGAGTGTGGTCCCAGTCTCCTCTGTGATAGGATTGGATTTAAAACAAAACACCACACAGAATAACGTCAATGACACAGCTAGCTAACTAAGACATCAGGGAAACAACAAACAGAAAACACTCTGAGGCTTTTGCGTCTTAATTTCTCGTCTCCTGAACGCGGCCGGAAATGAATTTCTCTTCCTTGTGTTCCTCATCTGTCCTGGACCCAATTATTTATCTACAGAAACAGTGACAAACACACGTCAGTTTTCTCATCTAGAGTCTTTTCTATTATGAGGCCGCATCCGTACTTTTTCATTTGATAACCCATCTCTGTCCACACGAGCAGTTTGAGTTTTAATTCCCGTCCAAACGAACACAAATCAGCGAAGTCGTGACAGAAAAGACCGAATCCGCTCGTCCAGCGTTTCCAAACTTCCCCATTTTAGTGTCTCTAGAGCTCCGGAGTCGTGTGGACGTGTCCGAGTCGATGGGTTTTCAAATGAAAAACGTAGACGAGTGGATGAAGCCTCAAGCTGCTGTTTTCTTCACTAGTTGCTCAGCACTACGCTGAGGCTCTGTTGTTTCTACGCAGCGAAGCAGAAGTGTTTCAATTTGCAGCTTTCTGTGGATTGTCTGCAGAAACAGAAACGTTTAATTCAAATGAACTGTCTATGATCCAGTCTTATAGGAGAAGTCCTCGTCCACTGAGTTTAATCTGACGTGTTTCAGCCTGGATCAGACTCTACTTTCCTGTTTAGGCAAATTTATTCTCCTCTGCCTGGAAGAACTGGTGGGATGAGAACATAGTTTGCCAGTCAAATCTTCTCATGTAAACTCACAACACTTCAGCAGTAAACATATGAAACGAAGCTGTAGCTGCCAAACTAAACACAGGAAGGAGGCCGGCGAAATGAAACTACAGAGCAGGAGGGAAAAGAGACGACGAATATAAAACTAGTCCAGAATAATGTGCACAGACTATTCCAGCTGTGGGCGGAGGGCTGATGGTTCAGAACAGATGTGTGTCCTGTGCAGGACTTAAAGTAAAGTTACTTCATTCAAAGCAATTTACTTTTGTGTCACTTTATTCTGGCAATAAAACACAAAAAATGAAGGGAGAGCAGGAACTGACCCTTGTTTAAATGACGACGTGGATTTGAGCCGAACTATTGTGAAGTTCGGTTTTATCTGCTGAGCAACATCACTCTGAAAAACAAACCTTTGGATAAACTTAAATTACAGTTTAAGTACTGAATTCCTGCACTGTGGGTGTCTCCCTTTACAAACAGTGTAATTTCCCTCTACGTGCATCTACTTGTCCCCTCCACCCTGTCAGCCCTCTGTTCTACAAAGCACGCTACAGGACGCCGAGCGGCTGACTCACCCTGGTGCGACAGCGAGGATCTCCATCAGGATCCGTCAGTTTGCCGCCGTATATCATCGGCAGCTCCTCTGCGTCGATGTACTTCAGTAAAACCTCCTGCCAGTTCGCTGTCAGACCCGGGAAAACAGCCGCACACGTTAAAATCCGTCTGAATGAAAAGGTTCTCTGAAGTCTGATGCAACCACGCGAGGGCGACTCACCTCCGAGGATATTGATCTTGTGTCTCGTGTTCTCGCTCAAGAAGTGCTTGATGAGGTTGAAGGCCACAGGGAAGAGTTTGGGGGCTGATTAATAAAATAAAGAAAAAAACAAACGTCAACCAACAATAATAAAAAAATCATTTGTTATCATCGTTAGTTTTTCTGGAGGAATTCACCTTTAATGACAAACAGCCTCTTCAAACCCTCGGGGTAGTTGTTCTCAAACATCTGGAGGATCTGGTGATGTGGAGAAGGTTTGAAGATCCAGACGAAATATTCTGCATCACGTCTCAGTGTGTGTGTGTGTGTGTGTGTGTGTGTGTGTGTGTGTGTGTGTGTGTGTGTGTGTGTGTGTGTGTGTGTGTGTGTGTGTGTGTGTGTGTGTGTGTGTGTGTGTGTGTACCTCTCCATATGTTTCTATAGCAGGCTTCCATAAGTGTTTCAGACCCAGACCTTCAACGTCGTAGATCATCGTGATCGCCTCCACGTTCTTCCCCAGCTGGATGACGAGGGTGAGAGATAAACAGAAATATAATATTACATAAAAAAAGGTGGAAGAGCAGGTTGGTCATTCAACAGGTTTGTGGTCACGTTTGGATAAAACTTGTACAATTTGATTTCATCAAGTAAGAAATCAAATTCCATATGATTCCTAATAAAACACATTAAAACAAAAGGAAAGAAATTATTATTAAAAGGTTATTTGGCCAAAATGTTATTGTTAAATTTAGTTTATTAACTGCATTAGTAAAACAATGACAAATTAATATTATGTAAACGCCTTCATGCTAAAGTGACAAAGTTTAAAATACCTTTAAACTTTCTCTTCTTTTATATTCAACATAATATTTTAGGCTAATTCTGTCCAAAGGTAAATTATCGACAAAAAGTACTAAACTTAAGTTGATAAATATTTCCTGGGGCCCTGAGCTGAGAGGGGCCCCCCCCCCCAGGTCCCTTTGGCCTGGGGCCCCCCAAAGTCCCCTGAAAGGCTCCTGTCTCTCACCCTCTGTGACTGGAGGCTACATTCCTGCTGCAGCATCTCACAGTCTCTGATCTTGGACTTGATGAAGTCCTGTTTGGAGGCGGACAGGAAGAGGCCCTTGGGATCCACCGGCCCGATCACGTCGTACCAGATGGGGCTTCCCTCGCGGTCGTGACCACACATCCCCCCGGACAGGTACTTCTCTATCACCTGCACACGGCAGACGTTTCCACCATGAGACCATCAGTCAGTAAGATGTTCCTTCAGCAGACACACAACCTTCATTCAGTCGTTCACGTGCGTTTTGTGTGTTTTTACCTCCGGTGGACGCCACTCAGTGATTATCGTGTCCACCTTCATGTTTCTCCTGAACTCCACGTGCTGGAAGACAAGATGGACGTCAAGTTAAAAAGATGAATGAGTTGAGTTACGACAGACTCTGTTTCTACGGCAACAGATCCGCCCCGAACACGGTGGAGTGAATTAAGTGGCTTAGGAGGCTTTAGACAGTAGATGATGTGAAACCTGCTCCGTCAGCAGGACAGGGATCAGTCGAGTGGCGCTGTGCGCACACACACACACACACACACACACACACACACACACACACACACACACACACACACACACACACACACACACACACACACACACACACACACACACACACACACAGTATAGTATAGACAGTACACACATGCATGCAAGCACATGTTCACAAACACTCAGACAGAAATTAAAAGATTCAAACTGTCTGTTGTGATTTGTAAACGTCAGTGACGCGTGCAGCGGCAGCGTAGATGTAGTTCACACAGATTGTGAATCAGTCTGATTATTCCAAGAACAACCTGAACAAACAACAATCTGATTTGTCTATTTGTTTTCTGGACTGTGTTGAGCTTTCAGGGCCACCATACTTTTATTATCATTAATAAACCCTTAATTTACTTTGCTAATATTCGGCTTATTACTCTGCTGGTGTCGCCGAGAGGAGGACATGGTGGAAACTTGGAACATGGTGATAATCTTTCTTGGGCGTGTTTCTCCTGATGATGAACTTTCCCACGCTAACACCATCTGGGGCCTATTGTGGAAAGAATATGATGATTGATGATGATGATGATGATGATGATGATGATGATGATGATGATGATGTATTTTTCTCAGGGGCCGGTGGAGATCAAATCAGAGCTAAAAGAGTGAATTTCCATCATGTGGACAGAAACATTGCTCCTGTTCGTTGAAGAAGAAGAAGAAGAAGAAGAAGAAGAAGAAGAAGAAGACAATAAACAATAACCAGTTGATAGCTGCGCCCCTCGTCAGTTGGTTGTGGTGTGTTCCCCCCCCTGGTGGTTATTAATCTGTTCCTGCAGCTTTAAGCCGGGAGGCTGTAAACCTTATCGTGTCGTCTTTATCTGATCCCCTCCGGCTGCAGCGATGACTCAGTTTCCCCACAGAGAAACGTTACCTCTGTAATCTGCTGCCACTCCCGTGCTGACGGACTGAACAGCCTGTGCTGCTGGAGGAGGCTGAACTTTCACACTCCACAGATAAGTCAGTGAGGTAGAGGGCATTGAGGTTCCACCTCCACTGTCCTGTCACTCCTATAGGAAGCCTGTGCTAAAGAGGGAAAAGGAGGATCCATGTTTACCTTTCTCAGCATGGCCTCCGACTTCTGCAGGTTGAAGTTTCTGGCTGAAACAGAGAAGAACAGAGATCGAAGTGATGAGAACCGGTCTTTAACCAGAACACAGAGGGGACAAGACACTACAGTTACTGTTATACTAGGCTATTTTCTATATATTCTATATATACACACAGCGGTGCAGCTTCATGATTTTAAACCTGGTTATTGTACATTTGTATTAATGGTTTTATTATCTGGTCTTTCTCTTTTTCACCATCCTCTCCTCTGTTCCACATTTCCCTCCCCCCCCCCAACCAGTCAAGAGGCAGGAAATGAGAATAAAACGTACAAACCTAAAGAATATAGTTCAATAAATTGACCGAGGTTCCAGTTATTTTTAAATATGTTCACTGATTCTTCTTCTCTGGGACTTTACAGGAGGCCACTGTATCTCACTGGCCTTGATATTATGAAACGTACGATTTGAAAATGACTGACTGTCTCATTCCGAGTTACGAAACTGAACCATATCTAAAATGATAAGCAAGGGGAAGATAACGACGAGTACTGTGTGATAACAGAGCCTCTTTAAACTGTTCTTAGAGTTATCATAAACAGATGGATGTGGATATGAGTGTTACGGCCCAACAGTCTCTATGGAATCACATTTAAATCCACTAGATTCAGATTTGTATTTGGATCTGCACCAAATCACACACTCATATATCAGTCCTCTATATATATATATATATATATATATATCAAGATCCAAGAATTATTCTCTGAGAAATCGACAAAAATATTGAAAAATGACCTCAAAATGTTAAAGAAAGTGAAAATAAAAGTCTCTTCCTTCCACCAGTTTCTTGGAAATCTGTCGAGTAGTTTTTGTTTAATTGTTCTGACAAGCAAACAAACACACACCTTCTTGGCCGAGGTGATAAGACCCGTCCGTTATCGGAACAGATTTTAAAAAGTGCAGCAACTAAACATCATCAGATCCTGTTTGATTTTGAGCTTCCATGTACCAACAACTGCAACGTTTAGCGTCTGTTTCATAAAACCAGAATTAGAGAAAAACAAGTCGATTACTAAATCACCGTCATGTGAGAGAGATCAGCCGCCAACAATTACACAAGAGTTCTTTAAAAGTTTCTCAGCAGGAACCACGACACACGAGAATCTCTTCTCAACGGGGGAAATTCAATTTAAAGCCTCAGAGAATAATGATCCTCTCTTCTCTGACAGTATTAAAACCACAGTGTGACTGATGGGGGGGGGGGGGGGGGGGGGGGACACAGTGGACGCACTTCTAACACTGCACTGTGTACGGTGATCAGCTCTGCAGCTCACACACACAGAGACAGACACACTCACTACTTCCTCCAGCAGTGGATTCGAGTTGAGGAGTGACCGGCAGTGACCGGCAGTGACCGGCGCACAGGGCCTGCTGACCGAGCCGAGTGCTGCTGTGGCTCAGGAATAAGTGTCAGGCTGCAGTTTTAAAAGATGTAATCAGGTTCATGGCTTCACTGGGAGGTTTCAGATTGATGTTTTGGGAGATCAAGAGGGTTGTCTGGTGTCAACAAGGCCGGTGGTTCGATCCCCGGCTTCACTGACTACAGACAGCGTGTGTATGGGTGAATGTAACTTGAGCTCCGTATAAGTACAGTTAATTCTTACAATATTAAATACTTGGTAATAAAGAGAATACTGTGTGTGTGTGTGGCCACTTCTGAACACAGGAATCAAACCTGTGATGTCGTCTGAAGTCTCCAACAAGGTCAAACAGTTTCCTTATGAAACCAGATTTAAACGACTGATTCTTTTATTTGGAAACACTGATAAATATGATGTTTTTCATCAAGATCCGTGAATTATTCTCTGACAAATCATCAGAAGTGTTGAGAAACCAGATTGAATGTTCGATCCTTCCCAGTAGAACGTTTGGTTGATGAACGAACCAGACGAACACACACCAGCCGCCTCCGGCCTCATTCTCACATTTGATATCAGACAGGAAGTGTCTTTCTCTTTTATGGGCTTTTATTGGCTCGTGCCTGCGCTTCAGTATTTGTTACCACGCGTTGTGATTGGCCGAATGAACCACAATGCAGTTCGGCAACACACATGACGTCACCACAATCGAAGTGAATTCTGCGTTTCTGCTACACAACAACATGGCGTTAGACCTGATGTGTGTGTGTGTGTGTGTGTGTGTGTGTGTGTGTGTGTGTGTGTGTGTGTGTGTGTGTGTGTGTGTGTGTGTGTGTGTGTGATCCTGATTATTATGAGGTCATTGGTTCTCACTGTGTCTGCGGCCTCGGGTGATTCTCTTCAAATCAATGAATGGCCTGTTCAGACAGAAGCACAGCGGCTCAGTGTGTCCCTGTGGACGAGCTGCGGCTCATCGTAGTCAACGTCTAATGAGATTATCGGGGGATTAGCCTGAAGAGTCCTCCACCTCCACCTCAAGTCACGAGTAGAAGAGACGCTGGGTCCCGGTGGAGCTGCAGGAACATCTGGGGTCAGAGCAGATTCTGGGTTTTTTTTTTTCCAGTTGTGGTTTCAGCATCGTGTGCGAGCACCACGTGAGTTTCTCAACCACGGTGTGGACATGCGTTGCTTCACGTCGCCTCACGTGATCAACTGCAGCTTCTGCTTCCCGCACAATGACGGCAGCAGATTTTCACTGTGAACGCAAACTGACGATTGGGAAGAGAAACGAACATTTACAGCAAACAGAGAGGGACGAGGGGGGGGGGGGGGTTCCTGTTTTCTACCTCCTGAGCCCGATGATAACAGAAGATTTTGGTCATGAGAATGATCAGATCAGGCAAAATTCAAGCTAGATTGTTGGATAGTTATCTAATTTGAAAATATCAGGAAATTAGATGTGACAGGAGATGTTAAGAAGCCGTGGGATGACTCCACAGATCTCCTCAGCACAAGGTTTCACTTCTTGTGCCAATGTGACAAGAAATAAAGAAAGTGAAAGGATGGAACATGAGCAGGTGTCGCTAGTGAACTCACCTCTGAGCCAGCGTAACAGGAAGTGGTCATGCTGTGCAGGAAGTTGTGGAAGAATGTCTTGTATCCTCTCTCGAAACTGCAGAAGAAGAGGAAGTAGGGATTTTAGCTTCAACCAAATATTTACTGTTTCACTGATGGTAAAGCAGAAGCTAATTACAGTCCTTTATATTTTCACCTTTGTATTCACTAATGCTGCAAAAACTCGTGATTCATTATTTTACACACTCAGGACCATGTTCAGCGACAGATGTCTGTAAACAGGTTTTGGTTTGCTTGGGTAAAAAAACACTCGAGGGAGCGTCATCGTATTTGAAGTATAAACGATGAAAAGTGGCCAAAAACATGTTTTCACACATCAACACTCTCAACTTTACTATAACAAACGAAAACCAAAGAAAACAAAATAAACTAAACAGATTTGCTATAAAAAATGATAAGAAGAATAATTCTGACACCGGGGGCATCACTCCGCTGCTGTAACTTTCTGGTTTTCACTAGATGTTGGAAACTGGCTTCAGGGATTTGCTCCCACAACAAGAGCATGAGTGAGGTAAACACTTTAAATTCATCCCAGAGGAGTTGAAACTTTGAAAACATCTGGAGAGAACACAAGGCATGACTCAGCAAATCAAGTTTACACAAATCTATAAATAATCTGGTGATGTCAAAAACTCATTTCCTGTGTCCATATATTTTTGGTCATGTAGTGTGATTCACTTTATCTAAATATACAAACTTCCCCTCAAGTCAGACTGACTTTAGGTTTAATACTCACAGTGAACTTAGCTCTAAACTCACATGACAACAGAATAAAGTTATAATAATCGATTATTCACCCACTGATGTATAAATATAATTAGTCATTTCTCATTTCTCCTTTCTCTTCTGATCTCACCGACAGTTTCATCCATTTTCTAATGTTTTATCTGAATGTGGTTTTACTCTTTTGTCATCTGTAGCATTTATTATTTCTGTATCTGTGATCTATTGCTGCGTGATCTTCAAATTTAATACATTTTATTGTTTCTTGTTGTTTGCTTTCTTTGTCTTCGCCCTCAATTTTTCATTTTTAACTTGTAAAGCACTTTTTGACTGTGTTTTGAAAGGTGCTGTCGATAAAGTTTATTATTAATATGAATATAACATCCCTCACTAAACCCACTAATATTTATTAGGTTAACAAAGATGAAAGATGGAAAAAATAAATGCCTGAACTTTATTAACCATCAGGAAAGAAGCAGCTTATAACCTAAAGCCTGATTGGATGTTATGTAACCATGACGATGGAACCGAGGAAGTAAATGATGGTAAAGAGATAAAAGGATATTGTGCTTTATAGTTATTGTAAAAATAATGTGACAGTGTAAACAGTACGATTCACACTGGAAACTGCAGAATATGACATCTAACAAATGATTAATAATATGAATATTATGATGAAGAAGATGATGAAGAAGAAGATGATGATGATGAAGAAGAAGATGATGATGGTGATGAAGATGATGAAGAGGATGAGATGATGATGATGCACTCACCTGCTGTAGAGCTTCAGTCTGTTTAGGACTCAGGTCTCCAACTCTTCCGCTCATGTCTGAAACCAGAGGACGTGACGGAGCGGATTTAAACTCAGATCCACGGACTCAGCTCGTTTCCACCGCTTCACCGTCTCCTCCGACTCCTTCTCCCCGGGATGCTGCGCTCCTCCTCGGTGTCGTGTTGTCCGGCTGACCGCTGCCTGCAGGTGGAACAACACATGTAATCACCAGCCTTCCTCTGTCTCTCTCTCTCTCTCTCTCTCTCTCTGTCTCTCTCTCTCTCTCTCTCTCCCTCTCTCTCTCCCTCTCTCTCTCTCTGTCTCTCTCTCTCTCTGTCTCTCTGTCTCTCTCTCTCTCTCTCTCTCTCTCTCTCTCTCCCTCTCTCCCTCCCTCCCTCTCTCTCTCTCTCTCTCTCTCTCTCTCTCTCTCTCTCTCCCTCTCCCTCTCTCCCTCCCTCCCTCTCTCTCTCTCTCTCTCTCTCTCTCTCTCTCTCTCTCTCTCTCTCTCCCTCTCTCTCTCTCTCTCTCTCTCTCTCTCTCTCTCTCTCTCTCGCCCTCTCCCCAACCAGCTGACTTGGCCGAAGATAAGAGGAGTGACAGGACGATCACTCTGAGCGAAAAAACATGCACCACAGAGGAGGAGGAGGAGCCCCGCCCCCTTCTCAAAGATGTTTTTATGAAAACATGACATCACATTTTTAAACAAGATGGGTAACTGCTAGCATTAGCATTTACCATCAGCTAATTATACAGCATCATATTGAAATGACTAATATTGAAATTAGTCAAAATATTTCAACAAAACATCTGCTTGAATTGCAATAAATGAGCAAAGTCTTTGTATTATATTATTAATTTTAAAAACTTTAGCGCCATCTAGCGGTGAAGACCCGTCGCCTTTAATCCCTCTATAAACCAGAAATATAACGGTGGCCTTCATGTTACGAAGAAACGCGAAAAGTCAGAGACTGGTTTGTCCCTTCTGAGCTACCATAGTAACAATGACGCAACAACATGGCGGACTCCGAAGAGCACAGTGGATGCATTTTAAAGAATAATCCGTGTGTAGATGTAACTTTCTTATTATACTGACAATCATTGTTAGTTACTTTGTGATTATACAATAAAAAGATACAATAATCGTGAGCATTATTTCATTATTTATGTCGATATACCTGAACCGTGCAGGACAAGATCCTAACCCCCCCGTCGTTTCCGGTGGGACCCGGAAGTCGCCTGGGCTTGTTTACATTCTCAGAGGAAGAAGAGAAGCGTCACCAGCTTCCGCTCAAAAACAACAATGGCTGACACGTTGGGTTTCTGTGTTTATTGACCGTTTCCTCCGCGTTTCCTCCGCGTTTCCTCGGACCATGGCTCCTTCCCTCCGCCGCCGCTGCTGCTGCTGCCTCTGGGTGACGCTGCCGCTGCTCGGGCAGCTGCTGGCGGCGGAGCTGCTCGCCCAGGTGGAGGTTTTCCTGGAGCAGCGGCCCGGGGTCAGCGCGGTGCTCCAGGGGGAGGTGGTGGAGCCGAGCGGCCGCAGCAGGAGCCCCGAGCCCCGGGAGGAGCTGGACGCGGAGCTGCTCCTGGTGAGTGGAGCATCTACTGCAAGTGACGGTGGTTGTTTACTGACATTTAGTTTATAACGAGACAAATTATACATTATATATTACACATTCATATTAATAAATGTGTGAAATATAAGTATAAATACTACTTTTTCTGAATGAGACTTTATTATTATTATTATTCATTTCTATTTCAATCAAATCAAGGTCACAAAGATGCTTATGTCCTGTAAAACTTTAATTAACTTCCTGTATAACAGATTAACTGTGTTTTGCACAATCCCTCCCCCTGGTGCTTATAGTTGTTTTTATATTTTTTATATTTGCAGTTGCACAAATACACCATAGAATATTCCTTGTGTGTGTAAATAGGAAATAGTTTGGGGCATTTTCCTTTGTTTTATAGATCAAATGACTGATTGAATAATTGTCAAATTAATAGTTAAAATAATCGTTTGCAGCTTTCTATGAACAACTCTCTCCTCCTTGAACAGTCGCTGTAAACTGTCCCTGAGCAAGGCAGCTTCATCCTCTGTCTCTACTCGGCAACCTCAAGCTTTTAAAGGAAAGTTAGATTTGACAAAATAAGCATTTCTAATCAGTTTGTTTCTCCTCAGGTTCAAGATGAGGAGACGCAGCTGAGCGGAGGGAAAGCGGAGGAAGACGCCAGCGAGCAGGAGCCGTGGATCGGGGTGGTGCCCGTGGAGATGGACGACAGCAAAGCCTCCACTGGGAACCAGGAGTCCTTCGCTGATGGAATGGTGAATAAAGTGAGTGTGGTCGTACTCTTGAGTTGTTTAGTTCGAAGCTTCAGTTGAATGAAATGTAAGATTGTCTCGTCTCTGTCCAAGATGAAGCGAGCGTTGGTCCTCGGAGCTTCAGCGCTGATCATTCTGGCTCTCAACCAGAACACCGTCAGTGAGGTAGACGTACCGGAGAACTTGTGTTGCTGATATAACAGTTGTGTGTGTGTGTGTGTGTGTCGTGTGTTATTAGCAGTGCAGCTTCACGTCATTACATGTTACACAATCAAATATATTGAACTTGAATTAAGATTTTTTTAAATGTAGAATTTAAAGGAAAGAATTTAGAATATTTTCAGTTGTAATCATTAGACATTGTTTTAGGACAGAAAATCGAGGTGTGAAAACGTGCGGTGTTGGTGCAGCTCACGTTTCTGAACTAAATTCTGCCTCTTTGTGTTTCAGATGGATCTTTCTCAGGTTCTGTCGAAGCCCATCATCGTGATCCAGACGTCTGAAAACGTCACTAAGCTGATCGGAGCTCTGCTCAGGTAAAACATCGTCACCACTCTCATGCTGTTCGTGGAAACTCAGTTTATCTTTTAATCTTCATCTAGTTATTTAGAACAATTCATTTATCGTTTCATCTCCTGTGCTGGACGATTTTTCTTGACACTGAATGTCTGTGTTTTCCCAGGGGCCTTCAGGCGACGGCGAAAATCACGTACAAGACGATCCTGCAGGACAACCTGGTGAGCGCCGTCACAATCAGCTGACTGTGTGTTTTTCAGTTGTTAGCACCCTCCAGTGGTGAGTGAACAGATGACAGGCTGAGCTGACAGTGAGCACGTGCTGCTGTGTGTTCGGGCAGGGCGCCACGCTCACGCTGTGGTCCAGCTGCGGTCGATCGAGAGGCGGGCGCTACGGAGAGTGGCAGGGGGTCATCTGCACGGGAGAGACCAACTCTCAGGTCCAGGTGGGGGGGAGCAGAATGAACTCATCAGCATCTTCTTTTATTGACCTGGCACAAGAGAAATCTGAAATCTAATATCAAAGAAAAAGTTACATGATAACGATAATATCAATGAAGTAAAAGGTAAATATAGAGATAGAAGCAGAAGTTAAAAGACTCTTCCCTCGCTCCGTGCCTGTAGAAATACCTGCAGCAGCTGTGGGACACTGTCCTCCTGGTGGCGCTGATCCTCAGCACCGGCGTCATCGTTCATGCCCGGTGGCAATACCAGGACCCCCAGCTCAACGACGACCTGGAGGTAACAGCTCACCTCTCATGGAGACCCTGTGGGTTCCAATGGCGCCACGGAAATGTTCTAAATGTATATATTAGCTACACAGCTGCCTGAACTTCTGTAAAACCTCTAAGACCCCAGAAACCCTGAGTTTCTGAGGATTCGTATCTCTCAGTCCTGTGAGGTGCAGTCTGTGTTTTGTATCAATGTGATAAAACCAGCCCACTGAGCTTCAGACCTTTGGATGATGACGTTATGTGACGCTCGGCTGCGTCCTGTTCCTCAGCTGTTTCCCAAACAGGACGTTCTGAAGAGGATGTCGTCTCTGAAGACCAAAACATACCGTCAGCCCAAACCCTGGTGTGACCCGTCGCAGCCGGTGGAGACGGACAACTGCGCCGTCTGTCTGGAGCCGTTCAACAACAACCAGGTAGAAATGACATTAATCACAGAACTTCCCGTTCTTTTTGAGTAAAGATTAGGATTATATTTGAGAACAACCCACTGTTCTGCGCTCGAGATGAACACGAGATCCTGTTGATAGCAGCTGTGACTCTGCTGATTTCAGATGAAATCCTGTTTCCTCATCATGGTAACACCCAGAGAATGAAGTGTGTGTAACCTGCTGCAGGACCTTGTGATCCATGAAGTGTGCCGATCATGTTGTGTTGTCGTCCTCTCAGTGTCTGCGTGTGTTGCCGTGTTCTCACGAGTACCACAGAGAGTGTGTGGACCCCTGGCTGCTGCTGCAACACACGTGTCCTCTGTGCAAACGCAGCATCCTCAGTGAGTTCACAACGTCGCACACAGACACACAACTCTGTCGTCTTGTCCTCTCTGACTGAAACACGACTTTTATATCGAGTGCTGACATTTTCAAATCATTTACTTAGTTAAATAAAGAAATATTAAAGTGCAGAATTATTTGTTACAGGATCAATATTATTAAAAATAACAATTAAGTCTAGCTCAGTGTTTTAGTTTATGATCGAGGCAATTTATATTCATTTGGGTAATTTAACCTATAATAAGGCTTTTTTTTTATTTCATTTCTTATAAAGTCAGAACATATTTTGTCTTTTGATTTTTATCTTAATCTGAAATATAACTAAAGCTGTCAGATAAATGTTTTTTCTATTTTGTGTCAGTTCCACTTTCCCGTGTTTCTCTAAATCTGTGTATCTCCTGTCTCCTTAGGCAGCGTCTGCAAAGACAGTTAACGGTCGCCTCACCTCCACCAGCATCGCCACAGCAGCAGCAGCAGGGAATCGACCCCACGTCCTCGGTGACTCACCTGTAGCCGTTTTTGTTTTTACTGACCTCGCCGCTTCCTCCTTCCAGCAATGAATTGCGGGAGCAAATCCTTACGGCAGCTGCCTGGCTGATGGGACTGTGGAGCAGTGGGTCACAGACAAACAGTGGAAGTATAAACACAATACTATGAAGTACTGTAGAACAGGGCTGGGCTATTAACTGGAAATCTTATTTATAACCTCTAACCGACTGGGGGGGGGGCATGAAGTAAACGTTCATTAATCACAATGGAGGGAGGGATATTGATTTGAAGTCACACAGCCCGGCCCGACTGTAGAAGTACTGTAGTGTACGAACAGTTCTTCTCCCTGGGATCATGTTACTGTACAACTGTGGAAATATTAGTTTGAAACAAACACATTTTCCTCTTTCCTCCGTTGATGAGCTCGGCGAGTTTTCACGAGTCAGTTTGTGCCTGAACGGCAATAACCAACTTAATGGACTATCTTTATCTGGACTAACGGATTTTAAGAGTAACTGACGCCCTCTAGTGTCCGAGCATATTTCAGTTAGACACGAGTGGGAGCGGTTCTGTAGTTGTCGTGCAGAATTAACGGTCGATAGCAGACGTGAGAAAGTGTTTGCACTCGTCCCTGATTTGCCTTATTGCACAAACACACCTCCTGACCTGTTAGAAACTTGATGTTTGTTCCAGCAGCTCGTTCAGCTGCGTCAGTGGTGGAGACGTAGAACACGTAGTTTGAGCCTGAGGCCGCGACTCCGACGCTTCGTCAACCTCTTTGTATTATTTCTATGTTCAGAGGGTTTGTTTGACTCGTCATGTGACTCGTCATGTGACTCGTCAGCAAAGCTAATCTGATCAATTACAAACATCATTTTGACCAGAGCCCGACAAATATGAACCTTTTACATCAGTGTTGGTTTGCTGATATGAAAACTTGTTTAGTTCCCTAATTCAAGTTCTATATATTTGGTAGAATTTTAGTTTTCTTTATAGTTATTTATGTTTAAGTCTATTAAGCCTCAATTACAGTGTTAGATAACATCTTATAAATCATTGCCAATTATTTTAAATATATATATATATCAGTATGAGATTTTTTTTTATCCTTAATATCGGCATCAGCCCCGAAAATATTAATATTTGTTGGGCTCTAATTTGAAGTTTAAACACAACATCTGAGTATTAGCGACGAGTTGAAGGAAATATGAGATTTCGAGAATCAAGTCGACATTGAGAAGAAACTATTGCGAGAAAAAAGTCGTAATTTTACAAGAATAAAAGGAAAAATCTTCACAATCTTTTCAAAGCCCTGATTCTTATGATCATGTGGAGCCGACGAGACAAAACTTCAAGTATTTTGTTCTTTGTGAAACCTTTGAAGTAGAAGATGCTCCACATTTTAACACAGGAGACTGATCCTCTAACATGATATGTATTTTTTCTTGAAATCTCATAAAAAAAATTTTTTTTTAACCCTAATACTCTGTGGTACTGTTGTGTAAAGAAAAGCCTGAAGTCAGATTTTATTTTCCATTTACAAATGAAACAAACAGCAAATGCTGAACTATTGGAGGATTTATGGAAACTATTTATTCACAATTTTGCAGCTCAACAAAATAGTTTACTTGCCAAAGGTGGTTGAAGGATGAAGATAAATCACTGATGATCATTTCAGGCCAAACTGCAACAACCCCTTCATGTTCTGCTAAAAGCAACAACTCAAAAAAGTGTTTTTGCTTCTCACGAAAGACGAGTCAAAGTCCGAAGTCTGTTGAAAACATAGTATTATCGTATTTTGTTATTTTTGCGACGTCAACTCCAAAAAGCAAATAACGTGTGCTTTCTTTGTTAGAAAATGCAAAATGATAGATCCGTTCTCGTGGTAGAAAATAGTCTGAGCATGGCAGCGAGTGTGAGACACGAGGCGCCACCGGGCAGCGCGTGCTTCCAAACACAAACACAGCAGCATCGTAAGCAGGCACTCGTAGAGACGCGTCGTTGGGTGAAGGCTGCACAACAGGGACAGGCGTCGATGTCCAGACTTTAAACACCAGGTCAGTGATTGTTCTTCCAGCTACAGACACAACTGCAGTCTCTGTAAAACCCCGAATGTCTCGTCCTTTGTTATTTTCCTATGTTGTCTTCTCGATGATGATGATGATGATGTCAAAGAAACTTCTCTCAAATCACTATGGATCTTAATAATAAACTGATTTGTTACTTGGCAAAAATAAAGCTCTCGTTCTTTGTCCTCAGAACTTTGGTTATTGATGAGCTAGAAAAAGAAAAGCAGATGATCAGCGTCTCAGTCAACGAGCTGCTGAGAAAGTCAAATAATTACACTTTGTCTCCAGCGACTGAAAACCTTCAGCAGCTTCACTTCGGGACCGGAGCGCCATCGAGAGTCCGTCGAACCAGAACCGGATTATTTCCGTTTGTCTCTGTCACACCTTTTCATCCACCATCGGTCCGGTCGGGTCGAGCAGCAGCCGTCACCCGGGTCAGGACGGGATCATGCCCTTGTTCCTCTTGCGGTCGGCCATGCTGCGTCGGTTGTGGTTGCCCACGCGGGTCTTGTTGGCCTCCTTCTTGCGTCGGTCCAGGAATGTGTCCGTGCTTTGTCCTTGGCCTTTGGGTTGGCCGACGACGTTGCTGGTTCGCTCCGGTCGGAAACTGGAAGAGACGGAGGAAGGGACAAGGATGTTGTGTTTTCATCTTCATCTGATAACTACTCAACTGATTGAGGAACAACTAAGTTTCATTTTTAGGAAGATCATCCCAAGTCTACTCATTTCATTCATCTAGTAATTGCTATGTTTTTTTTTAAACTGATAAACGTCGAATTAGTTTAATTTATGATTCAAAATCATAGATTAGCTGCAGGGGGCTTTACAACCACTACAATGCTTTCTAACCATGGATCCTTAATTTAGAGATTTGGAAAAACTCCAGAGAAAAGCACGTTAAATGTGTGAATCTACAGAGGAGGTGAAATCTTTACCCTCGTCTTTGGTGCATCGCGGCTCTTCTGGCTTCCGCTCTCTCCCTCAGCAGAGCCGGGTCCTGCACAAACTGGTCCCTGTTCACGTTGTTCTGAAAAGGATTCACATGTAAGAAGTGGAGTCACGACAGAAAACATCATCAAACAGGAAGCTCACGCGTCTGTAGCCGAAACGTTTCTTTTTCAAAATATTAAAAACTTCCTGAAACCTGTTTGAAAACCAATTAATCTCCAATAAAACTTGATTTGGCAAATATGTAAAATTTATAAAAGACATTGGCTTCTGCATATATATAAATTATTATATTTTACACTTAGAACCTTATCATTGGTCAAATAGAAAAGTTGTCTCTTGTAATGGTGAATCATTTCCGTACCTGTAAAGGCTCTCCCTCCTCTTCATCTTCACCCTCCTCCTCTTCCTCTGCTTTGTTTGCTCTTCTCAAAATCTGTGGGATTGTGAACGGTCTGCAGGGAAACACAAAGTGAAAAGGTTCTGGGATTATCGTCACAAGGACGAGATGATTGATCCAGATTTAGAAAGTTTCCCGTCTCAGTCTCCTGTGTTTCACCTTCGGTTCAGCACACTGTCTCTGTCCAGGTCATTCGCTCCAATCTGGTTCATGTCGTACGTGTCGTCGTACTCGTCATCGTAGTCGTCGAGGCCGTAGTCGGCGGCGGTTTGACCGGGTTCGATGACGACCTCGTCCACCACGGTCTCGTAGGTCTGATACCGAGCCCGCTGCTCCTCGATGTGCCGCTTGTCGTTCAGCATCTCTCGAGGGTCCTCCCCTTTCCTGTAGGAGACAGAAAACATGGAGACGTTTCCTTTAAATGTATTCACAGGTCGAGTTGTGGCCACTACATGGTTTTAAAGAGACACAAGGCTTAAAGATAACTAACATCTGTATACAACAATTTAATATATGGATTTTATATCCTCCTCTGTCACCAGGATATCGATGGTGTGCTTTTTCATTGTTATTGTGCCCCTGCGGGTCCAGGATGTTAGTGTTTGATTAGTGGGCGCGTCCTGTTTGCTCTTTACCTCCTGCCCTTCCAGATGCGGGACATGTCCACCTGGTCCCTGCGGAAGACGTCAAACTCATCGTCATCAAACACGTTGGATCTGTCGCTCAGAACATGTGGAATCTCCTCCTTCACAGGCCTGAAAAGACGAACAGAAGAAAATGGCAAACAATGATCCAAGATGAATGTTTCACATCATATTTACCTTTTTATTAAATAAAACCTACTTCATATTTAAAGTTATCAGACAGAGGAGAGATTTGTAATACATGGCCATGGAAAAGTAGAGATTGTAGTTTGTCCTTCATGTGGATACTGAGAGTGAACGGACATTTAAACTAAAAACAGTCAGGAGACATAAGTATAACTATCCACTTTATGGATCCTACTGCTTCATGGACAGTGGTGTGTTGTGTCACCTTGCCAGAGCTCGGTCCAGTTTGTCCAGACCCGGAGTCAAACGATCCTCCAGGATGTTGTTGATGACGAGCTCAGAGTTGTAGTCGTACGCCTCCAGACACGCCAGCAGGAAGCCTTCGCCCAAGTCCGGCAGCAGGTCACTGATGCACGACAGCAGGGACTCCAGCTCGCCCTCGCTCAGCGGACACACCACACCCTGAAAACAAGTTTACATTTTGGGGTTTTAGATTCTGAAATGTGAGAATAAATGACTTTAAATCGAACGTTTGGTTTATGGACTTGTTCAAACAACAGTAGGCGTCTGAAGGTCACACTGGGCTGTGAGAATCCTTTTCTAATTTCCTCAGCTGATAATCAGCGATGATGAACACGCGACACTGAGCTGCCATTAAAACATAAATAAGAAACTGTTAAAATCACAGAACTCACGTTTTCTTTTCGGGGAGCATCCAACATGGCCTCTGCTCCCCTCGCACTCCCCTCTCCTGGTTCTCGGACCTGATTCTGAGGATTAAAACCGGCTGAGGAGGCGGCAGCAGCTCCCTGATTGGCTTTAGGCTGAATCTGGCTCGGGGGTTTCCTCCGCCCGACGCTCTCCCAGGCACTTTCCACCCCCTGGAGCAGGTAGGACGTCCTGGTCTCATCGCTGAACAAAAGCAGAGCTTAAGGAAAGAAAAACGAATGAAACGACTTATAACTAAATAAAGGAAATACTGTTTAAGGACCCAGGTTTGGTCGTTTACATGCACCACTACTGTCAGACTGTTACTATCAGTAGAAATGTGTTTGTGTCATTGAAGTTCTTTCTGTGAAGGAGGAGGATACATGACGGGGACGGCCTGGTGCAGGAGGCTGATGTCGTCTGAGATGGGAAACTGCTCATCGTAGTCCGACAAGAACCTGAAACACAAACATTCATCCTTCAGAAAACATTACATACAGTACATTTCAAATTACTGCTGAACAAACCACTGTCCTCACTGATCTTAACTCTTCTTCTCACCTTTTTTCAGGTAAAAAAGACGTGAAATGTTGTAGAAGATCCTCTGCAAACGTTTGCATGTTTTCTCTCCTGCAAAACAACAAACATCAGCAGAATTAATGCGTGTATTAATACGTGTAGAGATAACTGAGCTACATGTTGAGGGTTTGGACTCACCCCTCCAGGATGGGTTGCAGGCAGGTGTGGTGCAGCAGCAGGTGAGCCATCTCCACCATCTTGCGACAGGAGTGCGACAACCTCTTCCACAAGTCGTCCTGAAGCCTAGAGGAGGGTTTGGGGAATTTATTTACCATCATCAGCCACGTGGGTGTTTAGATTAACATGTCTCTTCTCTTTTCTGAAGCAGATTCTCACCCTTTATCATCAAAGTTCCTCTTCTTCACCGCATTCTCCAGATCAGGCACAACGGTCTCATAAAACGAGGTCAGTCTGACAAGAGGAGAAATACATATTGTCATGAACAGATTTCATGCAGATTAGACCATAAACAGCCACGTCCTCCCTCTGTTCTACCTGCTGAGGAAGCCGTTGGAGTAGAAGATGGCGCAGGCAGCAGGGAAGATGTCCAGGAAGGCATGGATGGTGGTGGTGGAGTCACACAGGTACAACAGTATATCTACAAGATCCTAAGACAGAAAAGAAAAGAAAAAAACATGCATGAACATCAATGACAGGACGTGAAGCTGCAGTGTGGAATAAAGTCAACGTTTAAAATCCACAGAGACAATCGACCAAGTGGATCTAATTCTTTGCGTCTGACCTGCGGGCTCATGGTCATGGCAGTGGGCTGCTTGTGTGCGTTCAGCTTCATCGGCTCCATGGCCGTGGCTCCTTCACAGTGAAGACCACACTTTTCCAGGACCGAGTCAAACACCTGATCAACGGAGAAATTATGATTTAATATCATCTCAACTTACTCTCAATAAATAATAATACATTGTTTATATTATTTTGTGTAGGAGGTGTCTTGAATTCCCTTTTTGGAAAATCTAAATAAACCCAAACATATTATTTTAGCCAGTCTTACACTTTCTGTTTGTGAGGCTGAATGTTTAAAACGTGATTTTACCTGTAACACGGTGGGAACGGTCTCATCCAGGTCACTGTAGTAAGACGGCTGCTGAGTGAAGATGTTGTCTGACACGACATCAATATGAAAACAAACAAGATTAGACACGGGACACAACAGCTACAGTAAAAAAGTTAATATTTAACATTATTTCTCATATGAATTCTATTTCATATTGTACTCGTGGTGTACAAAGGAGCCTTTGAACGCAGCTCACCGATCATCTTGTGCAGAAGCTGGCTGTTGCCTTTTCCAAAGAGCACACACAGATCCAAGATTTTGGGAATGTCAAAGAGGAAGTTTTCATAGATGATTTCTCCAAACACTGACGGGGTGAGGAAACTCTCCTGAGGGACAAGAAGCAAATTAACACACACACACAAGGTTAAACTGTGTATCAAGGATTTATACTTTTAAAATACAGACAAACCCCAAACAAACCTCACTGTCTGGGATCTACGATGTTCTAAATCTCCCCCAGGATCAATAAACTCTCTGTAGTTTCACCATTCTCTCTTTAAAAGTGCACATCTAGGTGTTGGTCCTACCTTAGACTCTTTGTGCGTCGCCATCCTCAGGAAGGTCAAGAAGACGACCTTGTGGACGGAGCGCTGCATCTCGGCCACCGCCGGGGAGGAGGGCAGGGCGGCGAGGTCGAGGCTCCGGGGAGCGTGATGCAGGTACGAGTCCAAGCACGACTGCAGGGACTCATCGAACACCACCTGGCAGGAGGGAGGGAAAACAGTGACATAGAAATCATATAATAGACAGAAGGCGTTAGACAGAAGAGTCAGAGGCTGAAGCCTGTTTGTACTAATCTCTATGAACAGATTCTATAAAAATGAAACTGAAAGTAATCCTACGGTTGTTATGATGAACATGTATTTAGTAATTAAGTTATATTATATTTGTACTTTGTGCTTCTTTCTTCTTTTGTATTTTATTGGTTTTAATTATTAACTTAGAAACAGCAACAACACATGTTCAGATTTGTCTTTATTCTGTTCCTTCTTCTTCACTGATTTATCGAATGTTATTTTGTGCTGCCTAATGTTTTTCTATATGTATTATTCATGCACATCATTTTGTGAAGTCTCCTGCTCCCTGAATCCTCACTGGATCTCTCATTCCCGTTGTGGCTGAATTAAAACAACAGAAAACGAGGCTCATGTGTGTCTCTCACCTGGCACCAGAACTTGTCGTGGGGCAGAGCGAGCAGCCACTCCAGATCCTCTATGATAAATCGGGCATATTCCAGAAACTCCTCCACCACCGCGGGAGAGCCGTCCTCTGGCGGAGGCTTGTAAGGCACAAAGCAGCGCTCCTCCTTCCTCTCCGGGTGCTGATGAGGAGCAGGGAGAAGCAGGTTTGACTTGTTGCTCGGAGGGAACTGTGATATTAGCCCAGGAGCACCAGGAGCACCAGGAGCACCAGGAGCGCGGACTCACCAGTGCAGGCAGCGAGCGCTCCCTCCCCAGCGGCCCAGGCACGGTCACCTGCTGCTCATCCAGTGGCACTCGGGCGCAGGCCATGACTTCACTTCTCTGGGTTTTATCTAATAAATCATTTTGACAAAATTCTAAATACATGTAACCTCTGTAAAACAGGTAATTCAGTTATAGGTACATAGTTTTAAACTGGATCAGCAAAGTATTTTCAATCAGAAACACAGCGAGCTTCAGTACCTCGTAACGCAGGTCGCTGGTCGGTGGAATCAGGAGCCGTGGAGTCTTGGGGATATTTATTAGAAAATTGACTAAATAACAGATGAAGATTCACATGGATGCTGATTAGATGTCTGTCAATCACCTCATCCATCAATCAACTAACTCTCTACAACACAAGTTAGGAAATGACTTTAAGACGTTTTACAGCAACTTCTCTTGAGGAAAGTTTGATCACTTTACCTCATTATCCTCATTATCCTCATTATCCTGGCACATGAGAAACTGCATCTGAATCCAGCCTCAGTCTCTGAGTTTGAATGAAGTCTCACTTTAATAAAGCTCAACACTTTATGATCTTATTAATATTTCAGCCTTTTAAACAGCTGCTCACACCAGGTTCCAGCAGTAAATGACTTTAAGACGTTTTACAGTCATTTCTCTTCAGGAAAGTTTTTATAATTCTACCTCATCATCCTCATTATTATCTTGTAATTAAATATGAAGAAGAACACTTTGACTCACACGTTGTAACAACCTGAGAAACTGCATCTGAATCCGGACACAGGGTTTGAATGACGTCTCACTTTAATAAATCTTTATGATCTTATTCATATTTCAGCTGCTCACACCAGGAACCAGCAGTAAATGACTTTAAGACGTTTAACAGTCATTTCTCTTTAGGAAAGTTTTTATAATTCTACCTCATCATCCTCATTATTATCTTGTTATTAAATATGAAGAAGAACACTTTGACTCACACGTTGTAACAACCTGAGAAACTGCATCTGAATCCGGACACAGGGTTTGAATGACGTCTCACTTTAATAAATCTTTATGATCTTATTTATATTTGAGTCTTTCTAAATTCTTCGAGGCCTTTTAAACAGCTGCACCCCCCCACCCCACCAGGTACCTGCAGAGGTGTGTTCAGCTGGAGCTAACCGCAGCTACACAGCTAGTTAGCTGCTCAGGTTAGCCGTGTCAGGACTAGTTAAGCGGTGACAGCTGCTGCTGCTCGTTGAGCCTGACGACGGGTAGTTAATCTGGTTAATTGGGTTAATTGGCTTGTTTTAAAAGAGCTGAGTCCAACCTGCTCCGTCGGGTGACAGCACGTCAATGAATGGCTGCCCGGCTAACGTGGACATAAAGCGGCTAACTTTAACCCCCCGGGGGCGTTGTCCCCCTCCCCGGGTCCCTCGTGTCGGAGGAGCGGTGCGGTGGAGACGTGGAGACGCGTCCTCACCTCTTGTCGTGGTCGTCCGCGGCTCCTTCAGGCCATGGCGTCACACACCGCGGGGAACTTTCGAGATGCTAACGCTAAGCTAACCAGCTGAGTTGCTGGCAGGAAGTGACGCAGGGAGCAATTAGAAGTGCACGTGACTGTCTCTGCTGCCCCCCTGTGGGCGCCAGAGGGCAGAGCAGCATCCCCCCCCCTTCCGTGGTCAGCTGTATATTACACTTTTATAACTTTATAAATAACAAAAGATAGAAATAAATAAAGTTACACAATAAACTCTGGTCAAAATCGAGACTTTAGGTTTAAACACTTAAAACTCAAGTGGTTTTGATTGTTTTTTAGTAATTCCAATTATTTATAACAATACAAATCACGAGACATGAATTTAAAATGACGATATTAACAACCTCGTATAATTTAAGTGAGAAAAGGACACTTCTGCACTTCTGTAGAAAATTCAAATTTCAGTATATCTACCATTTTATACATCTCTCATGATTTCCACTGATTTAACTTTTATTTAAACTATTATTTTTCCATCCATGCAATTTTAATTTCATATATATGCAATGCTTTGATACCGTATTTTTTCTGGTTGCATTGTACATAATACTTTATATTTCTTCACATTGTTTATATTGTATCTTTACATGATAACTTATTCATTACTGTTTCTGATTGTGTAATAATAACAACCATAATAACTTTATCACACATTTCATAGACTAAAAACAGCTCCATGTGCTTTAAAACAGAATGACAGACGCTTGGAAATATGTTTAAACAATAAAATGTATTAAAAAATGTTACTTTACTTAAGCAAATCAAATTTCCCCCGTAGTGCGGCAAGTAAAGGGTTATTTTATTTTATCTGGATTTGAAGACACACTTTGTATGAGAGGATGAAGGTGGAGAGGGTTCGAGTGCATCTACAATTTAAACCATTAATCTGCGTTTTCAGGTAAATGAAGTAAAAAGTACAGTTTGAACCTAAGTTACAGTAAAAGGAAACACTAGTACAAAGTACAAAGATTCCAGAGTTGTACTTGACTAAATGTACTTGCTTTCCACTACTGTCTGGTAATAGTTATGTTATTTAAACAATGTAAATTTGTTGACATCTGTTAGTATCATTATACTTCATATAACATAAGAGAAAATCTTAATGTGCACATCAGAGAAATGTCTCCTTTTAAATCGAACTTTTCTTCTAAAATCTAAAATGTCAGTATTAGTATAAATAATGAATATTGCACCTAATGATAAATACCTTGTTTGTACCTAAATGAAAATCTAATCACATCTCACAGTTTGTTAACATTAAACATTCAATGAAGACACTTGACAACGTTTTCTTGTAAAATGATGTTTATAAAAAAAGGGACTCCCATGACACACAGAAGGCTGATGAGGATTCACATGAATTACATTAGGTACAGCATCTTTTTTTAAAGAAGATTACAAGTATGAAAGAGGATTTATAAATTGTTTTATAACGGTTAAAATCTTCATAAAGATAAACGTTAGCTTGTTGGTTGTTTGACAGCAGAAACACTTTTGTTGTTTGGTTGCTCCTGGTTGTTTGTTGTGTGGTTTGTTGTTCAGTGTGTGAACTGAACACTGAGGTTTGTGTGAGGCAGCGACTCTTGACTTCAGTTAAAAATATCACAACAAAAGAAATGACCAACACTCCCGGCTGGTGGTGTAAACCTAAAATGACTTTTTCATCTCGGCTGTAAAGCATAAAATAAATATTTTATGGCTCAAGCGATAATAAATAACCTCCCGTACATTAGTTATTACACAGCAGTAATACTGTACCACATGGTACCAGTTGTTTTAATGGCTTGACTTTTCCAACCGGAAATAACGGAAATCTCTTTAATTTGTTAGTGCGACTATACAAACATAACATCCAATCACTTCTTCTCTGTTTCTAATAAATAATATTCTACAACTCTAATCGTTACTCACATTGTAGCTTCTGGTGACTGCTTGAATTTTGAATATTGTACAGTGAAGAATCTGTAAGATATCAGCAAATGAAACTCAACAGAGATCCACTAAATTTGTAGTGTACACTCCAACACACACTGTGATGCTGCTGCGGTTTAAACAGCTGCTTCATGTGTATATTTAACAAAACTAATGTCAGAGTTAGTTGAAGTAGAACCAGTCACATTTAAACAAACATGACAAACACCAGCTACACGTCCCCTGAATGCTGCAGAGAAGGAATCAGACGTTTCAGCTCCGACATTCACTGGATCCCCTCCGGTTTAAATTACACTACATGGCCAAAAGTATGTGGACACCTAAACATCGTATTCGCACATCCACCTCCGTTCTATCGGCTGCGGGTCTTTGCTCCCGTTCAGCCACAAGAGGATTAGTGACGAGTTCTTCCAATTTAAATCTGAGAAAATCATCTTTTTAAAAGGACCTGAAAGTGGTGAAAGAAGGTTTAGGTCGTTTTTATCTCACTGATGTTTGTTCAAGTTTGGTTTTAATTAGTTATTTGATGATATAAAAATATAAATTTAAAATGAAACGATTAATAAACAAATCGATTTCAGCTTATTTTGCCCCGAGAGGCTGAATAATACCAGAGCAGAAATGAGTGTTTTCAACTGATCTCATTGCTTCTTCAAAGATTAAAACATGTTTGTCTCCATACTTGTGGCCACGCAGCGTTAAGTACAGTAACTAAATAAAAGCATATAATCTCATTTTTCTGTTATTGTTATGGATGATTAATAAAGATAAGCGCACAGACCTGACCAGTAGGCAAAGTGTGCCTATACGTATATGATTCAGTTACAGTATCATGTTAAAACTATGACTGCACGGTAAAATACTTTGGGAAAAACTGTCTATGAGATGTGCAAAGAGCAGATCTCAAAAACACAAGGAATGGCAGAAAGCTGCAACTGTTCAACGTGATATGAATGAAGGGCACAGATGGTTAAATATGGAGAAGTGCTGCTGAGGACAGTGGGTCGTTGTGTCTGCTCTGCACTAGAATCAGACTCTGGACTTTACAGGAAACGGCCGAGGCTTCAGGAGGAGTTTTGATCTGCCTGTCGAGGATGTAGACGAGTCGGGAGGATGAAGAGTGCCCCTCCAGACGTCACCGAGTAGCCCTTCATCGTTTCTCAGCGCTCTGCCTGTATTCTTCAAAAGACTGATCGCTTTTTTTTCACATTTTTCACACGTAAGAAAATATAACATCAACACACAAACGACAAGGTCCAGCTAGAAGTCTGTCTGATGTCAACACTTGATACAAATTCCAGTTTCAGTTCCGTAATAATTGGTTTTTGGTGCGGAGTGAAACACGGGGAAGGGGGGGGGGGGGGTCTAAAAAGACAGAAAGATGTCACTAACACAGCTGCTGTTACCTGATTGTGCTTTTCTCACCTCCTGAGGGAACGTTACAGCCACAGAGGATCAGTGACGCAAACACTCAACATCTAATGAGGCTCAACAGACTCTGGTTGAGGCTCCGTGAAGGTCGAGAGAACAAGAGCAGGAGCCAAAATGGCTGATGAGCAGTTTGGGGCGAGTATTGCACGTTCAGCACATCTTTAGTCGTCTTTGTAGGCTGAACAAGTCGATGTTCCAGAGGGAGCAGCAGCCCCCCCCCCACCCCCCTCTGCCTGGGATATACTGCATGTATGAACAGCTTCTCGAATATGTACTACAGAGGAGTGTGCGTACCTGCCGCACAGACAAACTCCCCAAACTCCAGAGTCCTTATAGCTTAAGAAGGGAGGGAGATAAAGAGGAAAAGAAGGTCCGGCTTCCCTCCTCTCCGAGCCAGTTTCCACCGGCACAAACCAGCAGACGTCCCCAGTTCATGTTGCACGGGCCAGAGCTGGTGTCGGTCCGGAGGGGTCTGGTGCTAGCCCAGCTGTATCTGTCCGGAGTATGTGGTGAGGAGGAGCATGATGGAGAAGCCCGTCAGCAGGCCGGCGTTCTGGATGGCAAAGGTGAGGAGGAAGCTGCTGCCGCCGGCGTCCTCTTCCTCACGACTCACCTCATTCATCTCTGGGAACTGAAGAGTGAAAGACAGAGAGAGAGAGAGTTAAAACTTTACTGTTATGTTGCTTCACATCGAAGAGGAACTCCCACCGATTGAACACGTAAGAAGTTAATTTACTAGTCACCAGACAGCCTGTGAAATCTGCTGTGTGTGTTCTGGCTCTAGAGAAGCAAATCATCCCCAAACACTGACCATGTCTGCCAGAGCGATGTAGAGGAACATTCCTCCTGCCAGGGCGAAGATCCAGTTGGGTGAGAAACTGTTGCCGGCCAGGATGCCGAAGCCCATGCCCAGGTAACAGCAACAGGCCGACAGGAAGTTGAAGAACAGAGCCTGTTGTATGCTCATGCCGGCGTTCAGCAGGATCACAAAGTCTCCTGGTGACAGAACAAAAGGTGGAACAACAACAAGAGAAGAAGCTGTATCAAAGATTTGTCTGTGGAGTGTAGATTTCTGCTGAACAATGATTTTGCAAAGTTATTAATCTGAGATAAGTGACAAATATTAAAGGCAGTAAACGTTCCTGTCCTGACTCACCCAGCTCGTGGGGGAACTCCTCACACAGGATGGCCACGGACGTGCTGACGCCCTGGAAGACGGACGAAGTGAAGGACGCTCCGATAGCCAAGCCATCGATGAAGTTGTGCAGACCGTCACTCAGCGTGATCATCCACGCCAGGGTGCCGATGTCAGAATAGGTCGTCCCCTTCAGCCAATAGCAGCCGCCGCCACCTCCGGATCTCCCGGTGCTCTCTGGCCTCTGGGAGTCCTGAAAACATGAGGATGGAGCAGCAGCATGAAAAAAACCCACATCATCCGTCTATTGACCCGATTTTGTCTTTAATAATCACACAATGATTAAGCTTCATCTAACTTAATTGTCCCCAGTGATGTTTTGTCAGTTGCTTTATGTGCCTCAAGTGTTTTATCATGTCAAATTGTTTGAGTAACAACTTTGCTTCAATCTGCTGCAGAAATCCTGATTGATCCTCGTCCACGTGTCAGCTCTATTCTTACCTGCGGCGTCTGAGCTGGGCTGAGCATGAGCTCGCCCTCCCCTGCGTCCAATTTGCCCGCAGCCAGACTGCTGGCTTCTCCGTTCAGCTGCAGCTTCTCCTTCTCCCCCTCCTCCAAATCCTTGTCAGGTGACGGGCAGCGACCTGCACTGGGGTAGTGACTGTGGCCGTGGTTCTGGCAGACGGGGAGAAAAGCAGATACCAGGATGTTACAACAACAGAAGAGTCACTGCTCCGGAGCTTCGTGTGTGGTTGTGAACGCGTGAGGTTGGAGTTCACCAAACAGAAATAAGCGTCAGTTTGAGTACAACAAATTCAGCCTTTCACTCAAGGACAAATTCAGCAGTGTTAATATCATAAAGCAGAATGATTAAATGTTCTAAAATGAGTTGACTGACTGGTGTAGTGAGTTGAGAGCTAATGTGGGTCAAAGAGCGTCAGTAATTGGATCAAGCAGGTGGTTGTGTTGGACGTTTATTAAACTGGCTGATCCATGTGGACACAACCAGAGGAACCACAAGGTGGCGCAAATGTCCCACAATCCTCCACTTCTATTACTAACTGCTGCTCTTTGTGAATGAAGCCAGCAGCGCTGCAAGACCCAGGTAATTCCTACAGCATTATGTTAAATCAATACAGTTTCCCGTATTAAAGTTAAAACACTGCTACACCTTCGTGGAAATGATGGGTGTGTTACATAAATAAACCTGTTTTAGAAGCTGGCGGATACACAACTAGTGCATGAAGGCAAATAGACAAAGGGATGTGACCAAGAATCAAAAACAAGTCAAACTGGAAGAGTTCTCTGAAGTGTGACGGAAAGCACAACTGAAGATTAATGAGCTTGAGCGATATGAAAAAGAGGATCCGAGACTGGCTAGATATAAAAAATAAATAAAAGGGAAATAAATATAACAAATAAACAAACTAATCATGTTTAGGAGGATTCCAGTTAAAGTTGCAGGTAATTTCCAATATTCACAAATCAATGTATATTTCTTTTAAAATCAATTTATTATTTATTAATTGTGTAAAAAACAGGAAGCACAACTTTCTGACTACAACAGGAGGATGTTCACTTCGTATGTAACCTACTGACGGTTATTTCCACAAGAAAACTGTTTAAACTCTAATGAAACCAAAACTGTCTCCATCCAGACGAGCATGTGCATCAGAAACTATTCATGTTGACTTGTTGGAAGCCTGTAATATTTCCAACCACCACTTTTCAGAAGAACATAACAAGTTTTAACCTCATGCGTCACGGCACTCACCCCATTTTTCTGTTTGAGCAGCACTCTGAGAATCTTCTCCGTGAAGAAGAAGAGGTAAAAACCTCCAAACACGACGGCCGACTTGGACACGTAGAAATCCACCATGGGGTCAAAACCAAACGCCTAACACGCAGGACAGAACACAGTTAGTTAGTGATAAACATTTATATTAGCTGCCTGACATCACTCACTGCACATGTTTTTGAAGTGAGGTGTTATTTAGAACATCTGTGTGGATCATGATTGCAGAGGTTTTAGGTGTAAACACTTAGTGGTCGGTAAATTGCTTGTTTTGAACTGTAACAGGATGTGGACTGTGTTGTCAGCTGTCTGCGCACGAGAGTAAATCAAATCATTGCATAGTTAAATTCACTGTCAGGGTCACGGAACAAAAACCCTTTATCTCTGCTGTTTTTTTGGGGGGGGGGTAGTGTCACTTTTGTCTATTGTTTCACGAACAATATCTTCAAATATTTTAAGATCTTGAAGCGATATTTCCCAGCATCCTCTAATCTGAGAGACACGTTGAGTTATGGATGTAATCGTCACACACACACCATGAATCAAAACCACTTCACCTCCAGGGCGTACAAATATTTTTCTCTTATGATTCATCTTAAGCAAAGTGATGCTGCGAGTTACACAACAGGTTTGGTGTCACTGCTTTAAACCTGAAGGGTGTGTGCACACTGTCGAGTCGGCATTTAAAAAGGCATGTTGGGCAACTGCTTGTATTTGTGGGTTATGCTGCTCTGAAGGGCGTGTTCATCTTTTACTCATCTGTGTAAATGTGCACGTGAGCGCATGTGCACGTGACTTATTAAACTTTCTATAAATTCAGGGTTTCAGCTGCATGTTAAAAGTTCAAATTAAAACAGGTCTTAAATATGTTAATTATTATTTAAGGGTACTTCAGTTGCGTTTTAAAACCTCCTATTAGAGTTTTCACAGCATTTTGGGAGATCAACATATGACACATGACCTCGGTGTAAACAAGATGGAAAAATAAAAAAATTGAGAGAACGCACCCCCAATTTTATCGGTAGCATCGTACATTTAACTTTTTAAAGGTTGGGATTTTAAAACTGGGGGAATAATGTCGGACATAATGACGCAGGGGACCTAATAAAGTGAGTTATAATCAGACACTGCTCCATAGCATGTTAACGGGAACATGAATGGAATATTCTGTTATCAAATAACAATGTCTTATTTTTATCTTCTGAATTAGGTCAAAAGTCAGAATATTGTCGTAGTTGCTAACTCATCCTACTTGGGGAGATATTTATATCTCAGTATATAGTGAAATACGAATCTGGACATGACAATCTAATATCATCATCAGCTGTGCAGCCCCCCCCCCCCCCCCCTGCACTGAGCTACAGCAAAGTGAGTCACAGCAGCATCGACACTACCTCTGGGATGAGCTGAAACAGGGCGTTGGAGTAGAGCGTGCCAATGGCCAGGGCTATGAAGTAGAGCAGCAGTCGCTTGTAAAAGGTTTTCTTCATGAAGGGCACCACGCAGGCCCCCAGCAGCGAACACAGAGAGATGAGTGTCACACTCAGGATCCCATAACCCCACACTGATCGACAGAGAGGAAGCAGGAAGAAGAGGAGGGAAGGTGAGAGAGAAAAAAATGGCCGATTAATTCAGAAATGAGTAAATACCAGGATGAGGAACAAATGAAATAAAGAACACCAGTTAGTTATTCCCCTGAAAAGAAAAGATTGTTGGATTAAATCAACCTGAGAAAAGAGATTTTAAAAGAAACCTGTGAGGATCTCCGGAAACAAAGGCTCATTTGATCCGTTGAAAACAGAAGTGACACCACCTTTCATTTGCAAGTGAAGATGAGGATTGTCTCAGTGCTCGAGTCCCATGCATTTCATTTGTTAAGAGACAGGATGCAATTAAGGTGAAATTACAGTTTACTGAAAGCACACACACGCACGCACGCACACATACACCCTTTGTCGTGGTCGACTCAGGTGCGCCTGTCATTGCCTCCGGGTGAACACTCGCTACGGGTAAAAGACACAGGAGGGGGGGGGGGCAAAATAACTTTAAATAGCCCAACTGTAGCAGGAGAGCTGCTAATGAGGGGTCACATTTCAATTTGATGGATGTAATAACGGTGCCGCGCTCCACTTCTCCAGGACGGTCGCGAACAAAAGATTTATGAATCCCTCGGTCAGAGAAACAACAGCTATCAAGGCTGTTTAGCGGTTTCTACTAGCTGCAGGGCGGGGAGAGGGAACTGCACTCTCTTTCTAAGAAACTCGATAAAGCAGGCCGACAACTCAATGCCTGGAAAGAGCACACACATGCACACACACACACAGCCAGATGATCTGTGACACAGTGAAGGTAGAGCGAAACCAAAAGAGCTTTCCCCCGGTGCTTATTAGCGCCTGTGACAACCACAGAGAAAAGAACAAAGGCAGGAAGGAAGGAGATACGACAACGGGAAAGGCAAAGGAGCGCTTGGCCAAAGGTGTACGGGTTTTATGAACAACCATGTGACACTACAGTGAACTAAAGAGGTATTCAGCTGCTGTGCTTGTGTCTTTTAGAAGGTTTATGGGATGTGATCGGATGAATGGATAAAAGGTGTGCGGGCAGCTGGCAAACCTCTGGCAGGAGCTGCAGGACGGCAGTGGAGAACAGCGTGCCGATGGCAAGAGCGATGAAAAAGACGATGGCGTGTTTCATAAAGCGTGTCTTCAACAGAGGCACGCTGAGGACTGCGGTGAGGGCGAAGGCATTGATCACCGTCACACTCAGGAAAGAAAAGCCCCACACTGGGGGTTGGAGTGATGGAAGGTGGAGCATTAAAACAAACATCGTGCATGATGTGTGAGAATACGGCTGCGAACACGGCATGATCAAATTGTGTAAAACAATATTTTACTTGCACTTTAATGCAAGAAATCCACATGTTAGCAGTTGACATATAATCTGATTTGTATAACTGAGCCCTTTTAAAAAGGACCAAAGATAAACCTCAGGAGATGAGTCAGCAAATCAGAATCATTGCTGCCTTAAAAATCACGTCCATTATTCTGACCTTACTCTAAATTTCACTCTTTATGAAGAACAAACTCTTCTGGCCTCTCACAATGGGAGAAGGGAATGTCAATATTTGATCAAACCCGACACCTGTAGAAAAAAATAAAATAAGGATTGTGGTTATTAGATAAAGTTTAAGTGTCATTTCTGTCCAAGCAGCACCTGAGACGTTCAGGAGAAATAAGGTTAAGTGATGGAAGATGAAATGTTCTGTCAGACAATGTCTTCAAGCTGAGAAAGGAAACCAAAAACAGGATTAAGAGAATTTTGCAGTGAAAGCAGTCACAAGATAAAGAAGACGAGAGACATATTTAATAACGTGACCAAAGGCACAAGAAGTGAACAACGTGAATCAATTATATATTATTACACCTAAAGCATTTTTATGACAACTGGAAAACAGAGAGTCTGCAGGAAAAAGATAATAATGTGCAATAGGTCTGCTGAAAAGAAGTCAAAGACCAACTTAGAGTTGTTAGGGTCAAAGGGTCAAGGGCACAAGTAGTAAGACGTGGGAGAAAGACTCCTCCTCATCATCATCATCATCATCATAAATCATGACAAGTTGCAGGTGAAGGGGAGCGGGGACAGGTTAAAAAAGAACCAGATATACAAGTTGTGAGCTCTTCAATAGAAATTAATTTTCAGGGACATTTCTCCCCAGCAGCTGACAGGTCTCACCAACCCAGGCAGAGAAAAAAACAGCCCTCAAGCCAAAAGAAGCCGCCTGCAGGCGAGCTGAGGGGAAATTAGTGAAAGATGAGGGGAAACAAATGTGTGAGTGGAGAGAGAGAAAGACAGAGCCGGAGCTCTGGGACAGTAAAGCCTCTCTCCTCCTCTAGTGCCAAGGATAAGATAAACTGGGTTAAAAGGACGAAGTGAAATCTGTGGCCGTGGTAACAAGGCCGCAGCACGACACAGTCACGAGTTTACAAAAGAAGATTGTTGCCTAAAGTCGTCACTTACATAAAAAAAAAAAGTAGTTATTTTTCTCTAGAAACTGAAGCAGCCTTCGAAGCTTGAGATCACTTCAGGTCACCGGCTCTTCCATGTCCGTCATCAACACGATCTTTAAAGCCAATTTCAGTTCAAAACTAACTCCAAAGCTCGTTAAACAACAGATTACAGTGAACTGCCCGTTTCCAAGACTACAGGTTCGATGCAGATGCTAAAAACGGCTTTCAGGGCTCTCAGGGACATCCGACTGGGGACAGGAAGTCAGCCGCCACTGGGAGAGGAGCAGCTGAGATACCGTGTTTACCTGGAGGAGTCTGCCACGCACTGGTCATGCTGACTGAAGAAGGCTTGTGAAAATTAAAAGGACGTGTTGGTTTTTAAACCAAACTGAGAATTGTAATCCGAGCCTTGGCTCAGCCTTGTGAATGCTTATTTTGGCTGTGATTTCCTTTGGGGGATAAGATAATATCACTATCTCCAGGCAACAAGACAAACAGTTGGAGCTCTGAAATCAGTTTGAAAGGTCTCATTGATCCAAGAGAGAGCACACGGAAAACCTGTAATGGAGTTACAGCACGTACCCACTGTAACAGGAGAAAAATAAAACTTTAGCCTATAAATTATATATTGAATGTGCAGAGATACAGAGATGAGCTGTATGTGTGAATGCAAATGTCAGAGTGAGAGCCTCTGGACTTTCTCCTGCCGAGTGGATGTGAGAAACACACCAGGAGATCCGCCGCAGGATTTAAAGCGAGCGAGTGTGCGTGTTGACGATTCTTACAGATGCAAACATTTTAATAAAAGAAAACCTCTGGATGGAAAAGCAATGACACACACGTAGAAGAAGCGACAAAGAATTTATACATACATGTTCATATGTACAATTAACAGAGAATCTGAGAGTGACAAGTCGGGGCTCACCTTCAGCTCCTGTGGGCCTGGGGGGGGGTTCGCTGATCAGCATCTCCTCTTTTTGCACCTTGCAGGATCCAGCACCCAGCTGCTGCAGCATGGTGGGGCACAGCTTGGTCAAACGGTGCCCATCCAGCTGGGTCTGCTCACTAATGTTGTAAATGGCCAACGTGTCTGCAGGCAGGCACTGGGAATGAAAACAAACCAGTGAACCCACAGAGGTTCTGACTTTAAACAACTGAAACACCCCTGGATGGTTTCAGTGAAATGTCAGGGTGCTTTCAAATCTTTGGAAAATGTAAGTCCACAGGTCAACAACAAATATAAGAAAGGTATCATAAGAGATGATAAAGATCTCTAACTTGTTGTCTAGCTCTGTTGCTGCATTGTAGAACAATGTGCTGCATTATTTATCTGTAAGTTTTCACACAGTCAGAGATCATAGTTTCAGCCACAGTTGGAATTAATTCTGTAGGAAACGCTGCAGCATTTGTTTCCAAACCAAGTAAAAGTGAGATACAGTACAAATATATATTTTTACATTATTACACACAAACCATCTTGTCGTCTCATGATTACAGAAAAAAAAAAACTAACCAGGGAGATGTCATACGTTACAGATAATGATCTCAAATGATTCTGAGAAAGCAGTCGCCTCAGTACAGTAACTAGTCATGTGACCAGTGACTATATGTGCAGATGTGCACTCTTGCCCTCCAGAAAACCTAAAGAACACCTTGTACTTCTAGTTAATCTATTGGGAACCAGATCAGAAAGTGAGTGAGACAACCACACACGTCACTGAGGCTCTGTTCAGACCTGGATTTAGCATCTGTCTCAATTCAAGTGAACGGAAATCTCATGATGTTAATAAATGATAATACCATGTTGGAACTTAAGTATGTGAGAAATGCTAAATATGTCAACTATCTGAAACCAGTAGCTCCCGTTTCTTCCAGACAGGACTGAGCTGGATTAACTTTTCTGCTGCACAGTTACAAATGTGAATTTTTCTCACATTGGCTGAAATATTATAAAGATGCTGTTGTGAAATGTTGTTGCTGCTTTGGCACTGATTCAGTTTGCACCTGTTGAACCAACAACAGGGAAGCACATCCACCCAAAGTGCTAACTGAAGATAAGACATTTTGTTCTCACCTTGGACCTGTTGGCTTTAGGAGGCGGGCTTGTTGGTGCCTCAGCCACACCGCTGCTCTCGCTGTGACCTTCACCCTGTTCCTTGCTGAGGAGGGCCAGCAGGGCGCGCAGCTGGGGCACCGTGATGGTGCTGTTGTCGCCATAGCGGCTCAGCAGGTCCTGGAGCACCTGAGCAGGAGACTGGGTCTGGCTTTCCCCCCCAACCGTCACTAAGCCCAAGGGGCAGAGCAGCACAGCCAGGGTCAGGACCAACACGAGCTGTGACTGGAGGCGGGTGACGGTGGTCATGACACGGCCATGAGGGAACGACATGAGCAGCAGCAGAAGAGTCCTTCACTGGCTGGAGGACGTTGATCTGGGAAAGGAGGAGAAGGAGGTGAGAATACAACAGTTTTATAACCTGTGACAGAGATAAGCACTGTTATATAAACACTGCATGTAACAAATACTGCTCACTTGCCGCTGATAGACCTAAAGCACAGAGTGGAATAAACACTGCTGCCAATTACAGACAAGGAAAGCACACACCCATCAGACAACACACAATCACTGGCAGCGAGACAAATATAAATCAACTCACAAACTGATGCAATGACTCCAGTAAACTCAAACCAGACTTGCATCCAGGACACCAGTTGCTTGTTTTTTTTTTCAAAAGTGAGATCTCATCAAACTGTAGAATTGGGATTTAGTGTTTTCTCTGTCTTACACATCGGAGGCAGATCCAGCTCCCACAGAAACGTAGGACCAGTTTCTACCTGAGCACGATAGAGAACTGTGCCACCGTATGTTATTCTAGCTGCACAGCCGCCGAGCGTAGAGACCGAGTGGTGACAGCGGCCCAGTGCATCACTGGTATGGAGCTCCCGACCCGGGACATCATCTACGCTGGCCGACTGAAGAAGAAGAAGGCCGGGACCACAAACCGCCCCGGGACACTACATGTTTGAACCGCTGCCAGACGGTTCAGAACACTAAGATCCTCCACCAACAGTTTTTATCCCAGAGCCACCCCCCCATGCCCAAACACACCACAGACTGTCTCACACACTTCCACTGACTGCAGAGTGCACATACCAAACACACCAAGGACTGTGACTGAGGACTGTGGTGACAATAAAGACCTTGAATCTTAGGCGTCAGCTTCTTTTGCATCCATGAGCACACGTCTCATACGGAGCACTGTAATGCTCACGTCCACTGCTCACAGAGCCCCGATTCATTTCAGTCCACCCAGCAGGGCAACACGCCACGCTGAGGTGAATAAACACACCATTCATTTCAAGAGCCCGCCTGCAGGAACCTTTTTCTACGGAGCCACTAATGACAGATGTGTGTAAAGCAGCGGTGTGTCTGCCCCGAGGCTCTGAGCTTCGCCGAGCGATGCCCACAGGATACCTGGGAGCAGAGTCGGGAGAAATAGCCAGCGGAGGGAAAGAAATGCCTGAGGAGACCAGAGGGCTCCTCAGGAATGCAGTGAACTGTGGAGGAGAGAGAGAGAGACACAGATAAAACGAAGGTTACGAGCCACCGGTGAGAAAGAAAGAAACAAGGAAGGATGGAAGGAAAGAAAGGAGGCAGTGAAGGAGAAAAGAAACCTGACATGGCAGCTGCCAGATTAGATTTTACTGTGTTTTCTTTCTCTCTCTATCGATTTGCCTTGTTCAAGTTTCAATGTGACATTCAGACCACAGCGTCCGGCTCAGAGACGCCAAATCCACATCGTTCCTTTATGAGCACTCCTCCTTCATTCCCGTGTCTATATTAAGAGAAGGCCATTTAGTTGACTGGCAGGGGAATCGCACAGGGAAACATTCAATTCAGCTGCTGTACAGAAAACAGCAAACACACAAGTTTCAGTCGATAGCTGTGTCTCAGTTCAGGGACGTTCAGGGACATTCAGGGACGTTCAGGGACATTCAGGGACATTCAGGGTCTACAAGGCCCACAAAGGGGAAACACTACAGCAAACAAAACTAAAAAAACGTAATAAGCCTCTTTATGCTCGTTTTTTATTTCTTTCTCCACATTCTCTCTTTCGAAATCCTTCTGAAAGTTGCAGGGGTTTTAACCCTTGACCTCCTTCCTGCTGGCTGGTATTGTTAGTGAAACACAGGCTGAGGAGAGAAGTGGATAATTGTGCTGAGTCTATTGTCCCATAATTGATACGCCAACTATTTTGATGATTCATCAATCATTTAAGTACTTTATCAGGCAATAATGATAAACATCTGCTGCTTCTTGCAGGATTTTCTGTTTTATATCACTGCAAAATTAATTACTACAGGCTTTGAACTGTTGGTGTGAAAAAAACAGCAAATAAAATGGGCTTTATTAAATATAAATACTATTTTCAGGGTTTAAAAGAGCTTGTTTAATTGATTAATCAAAACAATTAACCATTAATGTGTTCTGAATATTACTGCCCTTGTGCATAATATATCTAAAATGCAATTGAACATTACATAAGTATAGAAAAATACACTGTGCCAAGTAAATTTTCTTTACAGCTCACTTTAATAACTAATTAATAATAAATGTCATTTCATATCGACTAACCCACTAGAAGCTCTTTCCTGGTAGTGTAGTTGTTGTATCCTGCACTGGTCGAGAGTTTCACAAGTGGATTAACACACAACAATAATCTCTGCTTGATTCTCTCCAACATGCTGCCAGAGGTAAAACAATATCTCGCTCCACATCCACATTTATTATGAGGTGTGTCAGGATTTATTCGGGCGTAACAAAACGCAGCAGCGTATCGATAAGACGCCCTGAGACAACAAGCACCTTCTTGAATTGTTTAGATTAGTGCAGTGCCCGTTGTGTACATGCTCGTGTGGAACGAGCCTGTGGTGCTGACGGTAACTGAGCTGGAGTAATCGAGCCACAGCGAGAAAAGACTGGCTGCAGACTGGTGTTGATGCAGTACAGGTCATAAACGCCTGCCTCCTCCCTGTTAACAGATGGGCCACCAAATCAAATACATATCTTCTCAAAGATGGTGTCATTTTAAAGTCTATAGTGAGATTATTCAAGGGAAATATCTGCGCTGGAACGTGACATTGTCATGATCGATGACTTCACTTACACTGATGAGTTCCAGTCCCGCTGCAGCACAGATATTATTCAAAATGAACTAAATACTGGACGTTTCACATGTTTAAAACACTAATCTGCAGATTGATCTGTACAGAAAATAACCATTAGTTTGCAGCCATACTTACAACCCTAACTTCAAGAGGTTAAACTTGTTACAGCTCTTCGATGACAAAAAGTTTTTAGAACAAATATCAGCCAATATATTATTTATTTAATCTTTTTAACTTGTTGCCTTCAAATATCCATTATCATGCTCTCAGAGGCTGTAGTAAAAACAACATGTGAATAAGAATAGCTGCCGCCTGTCAACACGCTGCCTCGGCTGTGATAATAACCTGGTATGGTAACTAAATATACACGTGTGCCCCTGAATTAGTCATTGTGCTGCTCTGCAGGGTAAACTGAGAGAGCAGGAGTCGTCTCCACTGGCAGACCTTTGCCTCAGTGTGGACGCAGTTCAATGAAAACAAAGCAGAATCTACTTTAAAATGTCAGCATGTCAGGTTAAAATGATGTCAACACACACACAGAGTCACCATGTCTGCTTTTTTGAAGCAGGACAAGAAGGGTCCAAGGCCTATTTGTGGCAGGGGAGATAAAGAGTGGTGGGAAGAGACAGGCAGTCTGCAGCAGAGACGTTAGTAACACAGCGGTGAAGGCCTCTGCCCCAACGTTAAATATGAGGTTCACAAAGGAGCTGGCAGCAGAGGAGAAAGGAGGGAAGGGAAGCACGGGAAAACGTTTATTCACAGTCTAGTGGACTCAAATCCCAAAGGCATGCAGCCAAGTCTCCTCCGCTCATCCTTTCAGATCTTTCTGCATTCTTACAGAGTTTGTCCTGGTTGGTCTTTATGTCCTCGTCATGATATTCTTGTCAGATGAGAATCTCTTAAATAAATTGGCCCAACCAGATGAAGCCACAAAACACATTCACTGGGATCACCATAGTCACATATATTAATGAGCACTAGGAAAGAGCAGCTACTGGTTAC